>NW_015639085.1:262289-292002 GCF_001515625.1 Sinocyclocheilus rhinocerous
TTGGACTCTCATTCTGACGGCACCCATTCACTGCAGAGGATCCATTGGTGAGCAAGTTAACTATTCATTTAATGATCTTTAATGACAAAAAAAAGTTAAATCTGATCTGACAGCTAATGACAGCTCATATTCGCATATATATTACCGTATTGTCCCGAATATAAGACGATATTTTTTTCTTGGAAATACATCTGAATACGGTAGTATAGTAGCAGTATTAATAATAGCAATTTGATCAACTTTTTCAAGTACTAAAAATCAGATAGACTATGTCATTTGAATCTTAAATAATAACACATATGGTTTAAATGGATAGTTCACCCAAAAATGACAATTCTGTCTTAATTTACTCTCCCACATGATTTCTGTGGAACACAAAAGAAGCTATCATGAAGAATGTTGGTAACCTGCTTTGGGTACCATTGACTTACAAATATATTCCTTCAGGTGAAAAAAGTCATCATTTTAGAAAGCGAAAACTGTCGAAACAACATACTTTCAATTTCATCGCCATCGTAGTAAAAGCTTCCTCGCGTGTTGACAGCAAATTCACAGATCAAGAAGGTCATCTACCTGAGAGTAATTAGAGAGACACAGTTCAACTTAGCTCATAATTGTGTGAACTATAGTTGCTGACAGTCGGCCTGTTATCTTCAGACGGGTCGGAGGGCAGTTACTTCTTGCCCATTAGCGATGTTTATTCCAAGCATGCGGTCCTGTCAGATATACCAAATGGGTTTAAGTCTAGTATTGACCTCATTTACACTGCAGTTGAGCTGCTAAATTATTCCAAGGGGCGAAAAGTCATTTATACAAGCCTGAGGAACGATTTTTCTGTGAGGAATTAAGGTGCGCTATCAACTACGTCTGCAACTGTAGGTAAAGACATAATCCACTGTTTAACGTTATTGTTAAAAATGAATCAAGGAAATGGAAAATAATCTCCTTTCACGAAAGAGTGAAATTTTAATATCCCATCTAGCGCTATCCACCAGTTTAACATAATGACTCTTCTTTCTATGAAGCGGGCTAAAAGGTTTTAAAAATCAGGGATGAATAATGAGCGATAAAAGAAGTAAAGATCTTTTGATTTTCTTAAATAATCACAAGTGGGAGTTAAATTACTTTCCATAAAAGTGTCAAGGTTTTAAAACTCAAAGCTTGGTCCATAAAAAGAGAAAAATGTCTTTAACGGCAGCCAGAACTTTCCCATTAGGTGGGAAATTAAAGAAGGAAAAAGAAATCGGGCAACAAAAAGAGAACAATAAAAGGAAAGGAGTGTGGCATTATGTAAAATTGGCCAGTAAATAGCCCAGGGCTGTTTTAATCCTTTTTTTGTGCGAGAAGCTTTTTCGCTTCATGAAGCTGAAGTGCAGTCGATATTGTGTTCTAGCACGGGCTCCTGATGCCCTCTCTTGTATTTGTGAATTGACCTCAATGAGGCTTCTGCACATTTAAATGGTGAACTGAAGGAGAATCTAAAGCCCTATTTACACCTAGTATTAACATCCATCTCGAGTGATACGATCACATGGTCAACTGAGACACATCACCATTCACACCTGGTATTTGGGTGAATCTCACAAAAAATGTGTCAAGAGTATTTTCATGAGATTGAGGCTTCTGCACATTAAAATGGAGAATCTAAAGCCCTATTTACACCTAGTATTAACATCCATCTCGAGTGATACGATCACATGGTCAACTGAGACACATCACCATTCACACCTGGTATTTGGGTGAATCTCACAAAAAATGTGTCAAGAGTATTTTCATGACTTCTTAACAGTCATAAAAATAATGTCACAAAGCGAAATGTTAGTTGCTATAAAATGAAAGCTGCGACCAACTACTGCCATACTGTGACATATTTCAGACATTTTAGTGTGAACCTTGATTTTGATGGACGGACGGACAGATGGACAGACAGACATCAATCTTGGCAAATTCAAACCAATGATATATAACTAATTACACAAGACTCTGACAAACATAAAGAGGCCCATCATACACCCGGCGCAATGTGACGCCAGGTGGGAGGACGCAAGTGTTTTTGCTAGTTTCAGCTCGACACAGTTATCATTTCCACGTACAGCACCACAGTGTTTAAATAGCAAATGCACTTGCGCCCATCTGTTCGCTCATGGGCTTGCTGGTCTGAAAACTAGGTGTTTGCAGGCGCATTGTTGGCCCGTTGCTATTTTGAGGCAACTGAAAACAATTGCGCCATTGACCAACTAAAACCTGGTCTAAAGTCAATGGTGCAGTATTTATTTATTTTTTAATAATTTAAAGGGTGCGTTAGTAATACGCATCTATATGTGGATGGACAACATGCGTACACTCTGCTTATTGCGAAGCAGCACACAAACATGCCATATATTAAAAATGAAAGGATTACAATGTAAAAAGATTATTATTGTGTACGCTTTAACCTTGCGCATGAGCAGATCCGTTTCCTCTCTGGAGAAGCGTTCAGTCTTTGCTCTTGCAAATTCTGCCTTTTTGGACCATGCGCCTAACACGCCGACTGTTTTTGTTGTTAAACTGGCAAAAGTGTATTTGGACACGCCCCACATTCCAAGTGGCCTACAGCTCATTCAAACTATATTATTTTAGCAGGATTACAGTTAAACCCAGAAACTTACCAGTTCTACCATTTGAGCTAACGGAACCTCATAAGCCTGGTTTATGATCTCAAAATATGTGAATTATTAAAGAAAATAATAAATTACGTGGCTCGGAATTTTTTTTTTTTTTTTTCAAAACCAAATTATCAGTACATGCTAATATGGACTCAAAGAATGGTTCACACGTCATACCGTACTTTTCTTTCCAGTAAACATGTCTTCCATCAAACATTCTTTTATGACTTTAACATGTAAGTGTCATGCACAAGCATACAGGTGGGCGATAAACCAGTAGAAATTTACCGGTACAAATCCGAGTATCATTTTGATCACGGCCATGTCGTGTTGCCTGTGGCATTGAATCTCCAGCACCATTGGAAATGTGTGAATTTGAGTTTGCAGTCTGAATAGAATGTTATTAGATAAAAGGACATATTTGTATTGAGTTATCCTGTCCTCGCTTGCTGAATGCAAAACAACAAACATATAGATTGTATAGACACAATCGGTATAGTCTGATTTACAAACCAAACACCTACGAGCTGGCTCTTCAAAAAGACTCCGAAACATTTGTTTGGAATGGTCAGACAAAGCAGTTACTCAAGCAACATCAATAACAAGTTATCAGTACTTTCAGTGAATGAAGCCATTTTTGTGTACTAAAGGTTTGTAAAACTTTGAAACACTGAACTTACTGAACTCTCTCGCTCTCATTTTAAAATGATATCCATGTCTGTTCGAATAATAAAAAAAAAAAACATTCATTTTGTCATATCATATCATAAAGTCCTTTCTTTCAGTGTAAGTCCATGAGATTTTTGGACAGTTTTATTGTCTTCCAGGTGAAATTCTATCATCTGCACGCCATCCAGTCACTGGACCTCCAGAGTCAGCAGGCCATTAATAAACAGTACAACATCAGATCTTGAAGCTAACAGTGCTGGCTTGTCCGAACATGCCATTTTGTTGTTATTAATTTCATGGGTGCACACATTTGAATCATTCAAATTATTCCACATGTTTTTCAATCTCATGCATAGTCTCCCTTTCTGTGAATGCTTTCTTTTTAGCTCTAATTCTACAGTCTCTAGCATGAAATCTAGTTACCAAGTCCTTACCGTCACTGTGAAAAGCAGCAAATTAACATAATTCATACAAACTGAAAAGCACAGGGGTGGTACACGTTGCCTAGGACGTGTATTCCCACTGAGAGAAAATGAATGTGCCATAACTAAGAAAAGTATCAGCCGTGGGGTGGTCAGACCCGTACAGCACTAGATCAGCGGGTGTTTTTTTTATTTGCAGATTTGTTTTGACATGCGTTCACAGCTCTACTAAACACCTAATTTAAAATGTCACAAAGACAAGTTGAATAATAATAAAAAAAAACATGCTGTGTTTGATATTATTAGTGGTGCTTGCTATTGCTAATACTGTACTTACTTAGTGGTTAGGATTTGAACAACCCCATGACTATGTCAGGGTTTTAAAGTATTTGTCACTTAGCACTGTTTGTTCATCATAACTATATAACTGTTAACTATTTACATAACTATTTAACTATTTACATTAATACTGTGTGTCTATGTGCTTCACTCTCTCTCAAGGTGTGTGTGTGTGTGTGTGTGTGTGTGTGAGAGAGAGAAAGAGAGAGAGTCAGCAAGTACACTGTGATAACGGACCAGAGTTGTAAAAACGAAAACAAATTCAGTATGTTATTTAGGGTACATTTACATGACAACAATGTACTACAATATAAAAAAGGTTTTCCTTTGCATTTTTGAAAAATGTTGTGTACAGACAACAACGCTGTCAAAACGATCCCCGTTCACATAGATCTGCAGACATGACTAAAAAAAAGCTGTATTATGCATGCCAGATCAGTAGTTGGCGATATCACTTGTAAAGAAGCACTATGCAGCTGCGCCTATTGACTGAATATGTAATTCGTATGCATATGATGTCACCGTTTTCACAAATTAGCTTTTTTATAGATTAAACGGAGACAATTACAGTACCATTTCCAAAAATGTGCATTGTGAAACCCGTTTTCAAATGTTTGCATTTTTAGGCTCCCAAAACGTGTTGTCGAATAAATTAATAGCCAAAACGCAGAAAAACGTTTTAGTTTTTAGTTGAAAACGGTGCCTTCTTAGAAGCTGTGTGCAAAATAAATAGCATATAAAAGCAAAAACAAAAGAAAAAAGTTTTTGTTTTTAGTTGAAAACGGTGCCTCCTTAGAAGCTGTGTGCATAATATATAGCGTATAAAAGCGTAAACAAAAAGAAAGATTATTAATAAAACCAGTCTAAAACCAAAACTGTTGAGTAGTAAAAACAGCACCAACTTCACTCAACAACAGAGGCCGAAGATTTACTGTGCTAACAATAATCTAGTTTCTTTCTGCTCAAAACGCAACACATCCACTATCATCACGTTATCTATTGACAGCATCTTAATTACACATTGTCCCACTTGTACTAATTGAAACAAACCATTTTGCCAAAATTAAGTTTGCCTTACTATATCAATACAGAAATTTAAAGAGTTAAAACAAATCAATAAATACAAAAATAGGATAGATAAAACCAAAACATACATTTGCACAAACATTTCCATAAAAGAGTTAAATGAGTTTCAGCTAAAACATGAAATAAATCAGCCCTGGTCATTGTTTTAGTACATTAAACCATAAGACTTTTTTAGACTGTGCCGCCAAACGTTACTTTTTAATGCAATAAATCAAATCATAATCTGAGAACTTAAAAAAATCAAATGATTTTCGGGGTAATCTGTCTATTTCGACTGACTCTGACTAGTGGCCCTGACAACCCCAAGTATAACTTAACATCATAGTGGAGAATTTCACACAAGCACACACGTGATATTCTTTAAAAATGTTTTTCATTTATTTATTTAGTTTCAGGAAAACTGCAGAACTGGCAATAAACCGGCAGTGTTTTGGGAAAAGAAACAAAAGGGCCACAGGGGACCTACAGACACATTTTACTCTACTTTTATTTAAGCGTGCCCATCACGCTCAAAAAACAAGGACGGGAAAATGAAATGCAGCCAGTGTTTTTATACTAAAACACGAGACAACAGAACAACAGAAAGAAGCATCACCTTATCATGTTACCTTACCTCTGGAGCCTATTGGGATTAGTGTCACATGTGCTGCTCTCTGAAGAGTTAGCATGGCTAGAATCTAAATAAGCAAAGCGTGCTACAACCACTGCCAACATCCAGAAACATCTGCTGGGCTCATTTATTGCACCTCACCTCTAACAAACCATTTTTCTCGATTGTGCCACCAGTTCTCCTACTTGTTTTATCTGTAATCAACTTGCTCACAAGTCCACCAAATAAAATAAACAGTGTGAGAGAGACGAAAAATCAATGAACCTGGCTGATTTCATTGTCAAAGCGATGCAATAAATACACTTACCTTCAGTCAGTGAACTTTCTCTTAGCGCCCAGCTCTGTAATTAATGAGAGAAGAGAGCCTGAAACACAGAGAGAGAGAAAGAGAGAGAGAGAGAGAGAGAGAGAGAGAGACATGAAACAACACTGTGCCATTACTAGTAAAGCTGGACAACGGTGTTCATTATTAAGGCGCCATTAGAACCTGAAATCATGCTTCAGATTAGCGGCTGCTAATTGAGACATCAGGGAGATTCAGAGGTGTGGTTATTGCTTTCCTTCAAATGTTTTCTGGATAAAAGTGAGTTTGAAAAAGCAACTATTTCTGTGTTCTGAATGGGATAAATTAATCATGGCCACCAATATTGAAGGGTTGTTCCATACCGAAGAATTCAAAACTTGGCCACTTCAAAGGGCCCTTCGGAATGAAGGATTCTTCAGGTTAGGGTAAACAAGTTAGAAAATGCTAACTGTGTTTGCAAGCTAATTACTGCTTACTAAGAAACGTTTTGATAGTTTGATGCATTCCCCCTGGTTAAAATCACCAACAAGAGAAGAATTTAGTAAAACGTGGCCACATTTTACATAAAACAAAGGAATAAGTGACTAAAATGTGGCCACAAGTTGTGGAAATTCTTCATTTGTGGTCACACTTTATTTTTGACATGTCCTGTGAGTCTTTCGGCAAGTTCCATGGTTACACTAGTGGGTAGCAAGTGACTGTGTTTGTGAGTCATTGAATTATTCACCCAACAGATTAATTCAACTATGATTCATTCAGAAACAAAACACCACTAATGTGTGTTGCTCGAAGATGCAACTCAATTTTGTTTTCATAGGATATAAATTACAGTTTATATCTATAAATGACATATCTAAATATTAGAATAATAAAGACACGGGTACAGATTCTTTTGATTTGACTAACATGCTAATTTGCATATATATATATATGCGATTGTCCCGTATTTTCCTTTTCTGAAGTTGGCAACCCTAGTCTGTGTGAATGAATTAACTAATAAACAACCTCCCCAAATACAACCTATAGCATCATAGTGGAGAGTTCTGCACAAGCAAACAACTCGGAATTCATTAAAAATGGCTTTGTTATGGAAAAAACTGTAGAACTAACAGTAAACCTGAGTAGGCCTACAGCTACCTACAACCTAAAAACAGATTTGAGTAAACATGTAGTCTTTAACAAATGCTGAAACATCCCACATCATTTTTTATGCTTGGTAGCTAGTTTCTCATAGCTTTGCATGTCTGATTATTATGGTAAATTAGAGCCGTTTTGTTTTCCATGCACAATAATTACACCCATTGTCCATTTAAGCATCATCATGAATTACATAACCCAGACCCTTAACATTGGTTATTTTAAAACGTTATAATTTTTGAATGTAGGCAGAACACCGCTTCTTAAACAATTAAAATTAAATCCATCTTCAGCGCTGGGTAAATCAAATACTTACGAGTTGACTACCTTAATGTTTTCTTAGCTCTCAGCAACATGAGAGCCATCCAAATGCATTATTACAGGGCTGAGAAATGCTGTCCTTGTGCAGAAAAAAAAGGAAAAAGGAGAACTATAAAACATGTTTTGTGCCTTCTAATGAGTCATTTATTATTACACAGGCAACTTGGTGAACACTATAAAGCAAAGTAAACCATTGGGAGCTGTAGACCTCAACAGCATACATTTCTGAAAGACAAAGGGATTTTTAACCCTCTACTGCATGTTTTTGTGTTGTATAGTAAAATGAATCTATCCTTTTAATCAAGTAGTATTTTTCCCTTTATTTGCATTACTCTTTGACATCCTGACCCACCCAAACAGTGTTATAAATCACAGAGAAAACTCTATGAATGTATAGATAATACCCATTCGTTATTCATTAATTATTTAGTTATAATGTTTTAAAAACACACGCTTTGTTAAACAAGCACCATTTGCTTCTTCAACCTGATCATCTGAATACTGATCATCATAAGACGTTTCTGGAATTTCCTAATAAAGCAATAAACAAATAAAAGCCAGTGCAGAATAACTGGGTTGAATATAACCCAAAAGATCACCGCAGCCTGTTTTTGTTTTTTTTCTGATGTATTGTCTAGTTCAACCCTGCATTGTACTCTAAAATGCTGTTTGCATCATGGTTTGCTTTGCACACCATCCTGTATGTATTTCCAATTGCTCTGGAGGTTAAAAAGCCTTCTATTGCCAAAAGGCAAGGTGAAAGATAGATAATAAAAGTATATAACTTTTAAGTAATAATGCAGTACCTTGGCCTTAGAAACTCTAGCGATGTCACTGATCATGGGTACTGAATAAATCACCACTGTAAATTTGACTTAGCAGTCCATGAAATTCTAATATGTACCCACCTTATTCTTCCTGTAAATATGGGCGTGGGCATTTGTAAATTCTGTGGGACTTGCTTCCAGTCTCATTTGCCTCCAGCTATTTTTAGTTGTACAAAACCGCTTGTTTTGCTGCTTGATATTGCAAATTAGTGTGTCTTACCATATTATTTTAGTGCATTATCTTAATTATGAACACACTGGTTTGTAGGGCAAATAGTTTTACCGTTTACTGAACGTTGTTATTCTTCTCGTTATTTCCCTATAGCAGTTAATGAACCGGAAGTCTCGCCCATAGGCTTACTTCCGCGTTTAGGAATAAGGTGGATACATAACTCTAATATACATAACTCTATGCCTACATCCTACGTCATCTGCTGAAACATCACTCTCTCGTTAAATATGGATATTTTTCCTTACACAAATGCATCACTTGCTTCAGAAGGCCTTTATTAACCACCTGGACCCTTGTGGAGCACTTTTTATGATGGATTTATGCACTTTATTGGACTTCAAAATCTCAACACCCATTCATTGCCATTATAAAGCTTGGAAGAGCCAGGACATTTTTTTACTATACTCCGATTGTATTCATCTGAAAGAAGAAAGTCATCTACACCTAGGATGGCTTGAGGGTGAGTAAATCATGGGGTCATTTTCATTTTTGGGTGAACTATCTGTTTAAATGTCAATGAAAAAAAAGGGGTTTTCACCAGTGTAATATAGTTGTAGTTACAACATCTACAGAGGCTAAAAATCCTCACCAGGTTAAAGGGGTCATATGATGTTGCGAAAAAGAACATTATTTTGTGCATTTGGTGTAATGAAATGTGTTTATGCGGTTTAAGGTTAAAAAAACACATTACTTTCCACATACTGTACATTATTGTTTCTCCTCTATGCCCCGCCTTTCTGAATGTGCCGATTTTTACAAAGCTAATCGGTCCGAAAAGTGAGGTGTGCTCTGATTGGCCAGCTATCCAGTGCGTTGTGATTGGCTGAATACCTCAAGTGTGTGACGGAAATGTTATGCCCCTACCATACTGTGATGCCCTGTCCGGCTGGAACGAGGCATTTGTTGCATCCAGTGGGGACATAATTACGGATTATAATGACTTATACTGTCTTTTTACGCGTCTTTTTACTAATTCTAACCGCGTAAACATGAAACCATGTCTGCATTTGTGATCGGAGAAATGACAAACAACAAGCGCTACTCTACACTGCTCAAAACTCGCATTTGAATCGTCAGTGGCAAATTCTTTACATATAAAAAAAACTTACTTCCAGTCTGTGAGTCAGAACAGCCGGCATCGTAGTCTACTCTACCAGGATCAGGAAACAGTACTCCATAAAATGTGCTGCACACATCTGAATATTTGGGTTGAACTGTTCTGGAACAGTGTTGTAAATACAACTTAACCACTGATTTCTAGTCGTGTCCTCTTTTGGAAGGCCAAACAAAGTAGTTTCGCTTTCACAACGAAACACACAGCGTCACACACGGTGGGCTTGAGTGAACGGTGGCCGGCGGCTAGAGTGAGCGGCGGCCGGCGGATTCGACGAAGGAAAATCGCATCATATGACCCCTTTAACGTCAACATTTGGCTCAACCAACGGTATGAGTTGGTTTGAATGGAGATGAGGTGGAAGTGGCAATATGCCCTTGTTTAGAAACAAACCTGCACAAACTGGTCACGTGACAGAAGTTGCCAAAAACGTGGTCAAAACATCTTGAAACAGATTTGGTGCACTTCACCTCTTACAGTAGCAATGCATAATACATCATTGGATGAAAACCTGTGAGAATCTAGGCTATATGTTCGTGTGACCCTGATGATGTGACTAAGGCTTGATGGAATGTAAGCCCAAGCGTCCTCGTCCCACCCATCTTAAGAGGACACATTCGAGTCAAGGCAAAAATCCATTTATCAAGACAATGTTGGAAAAACCCAGCGGGCTGCAGAGATGTGAGCTGGCAATAGAGTTGACTGACTGGCAGAGGCTGGCTATTACCAAGCCTGTTCCAACACCCATGGGAAGACAAGGACCTTTTTTTTGGTCTCCTTTTTTTCCCCTCCATGGCAGGATCTCCCAAAGGTGGCAACCAAACGAACACAAGACGACCTAAAGTGTCTGTAATTAAAAGTGTTGATTAAACTGACGGAACGAGGACGCGCAGAGAGGAAAACAAGGTTCAGCAGAGGCAACAGTGGTGGAAATCACAATATATACTGTAACTCACACTCTGAAGAAGAGGGAAAGAATCTATGCCACATTAGCGGAGATGAGGAGACGATTGAGATTGTTTTCACTTTGACAGCATGTCTAAAATCCTTCATAGAAAATTCCAAGGAATGAGTCACCAGAAAATGCTGTTATCATTATTCACTCTAACACCATTCCAAATCCACACCCATATGATTTTCCTTCTGTAGAAAGGAGATGGTGTTCCCTCTGCTCTTTCCAAATAATGAAACTAAATGGTGAGCAGAATTGGATGGCCATTGAAAAAAAAATAACAAATAGCACTATGAAAGTACCATAATTTTATTGTAAGACTTAGGTTACTGTATTTCACATAGGATTGTCATTTGAAACTTGACAGCCCCTGGCCACTAAAAGATTGGCTTGGACATTCTTCAAAACTTTCTCCTTATGTGTTCCACAGAATTTTCAAGTAAACGGTTCCTTTAAGAGCAAAGAACTTGAAAGAACCTGAGAAATGTAAGGTGCTCAGATTTCACTAGCAGCTTAAAAAAAGTTGTTACAAGGTTACTTCTTAAAAAATAACATGTTATTTTGTAAGTATTACTAACACCCCCTTTAGTAGAGGACTATTGATTCTGCTGTGGGTATTTGTAATCTCGGAGTCCAAGCCTACAGGCTATTAAACTTCAAAAAAATAGCATGCAACCTCTGCTCCTGAGCTGGAGAAACTAAACTACAAACAACCCAGCACTGATTTCTTTCCTTTGCTGACAAGGTTTTAATTTAGCCCTGATGTCGCTTGAGGACACCGAACCGCAACCATCAAAAAGTTCCCAAAATCCAAGAGCTTTAAAATGTACATACATTAAACACAAAGTAAAAACATGCCTAACTGGGGAAGGAGGGGAAAATGGCATTAATATATGATTTGAAACAACAGGGAAAGCATCCTTCCTTGGTTTGCAGGAATATTTTGGGGTTAGAACTTAAGTTCAAATAAGTTTTTTTAGTTAAAAGTTAATCATTTTGAAATGCACTCCAATTTATAATTCAGTTATACTGGAAATCTAAATATTGCACCGGGATAAGCAATACAATACACACTGTATGAAACGTATAGCCACAAGACTTCTGTGTGAGCTGTGCTTCTGTTGGCAGCTTATAAAACAAAAGGGCTTCCATGCAACACATTATGGAAAGGATGTTGCATTTTTTTAGCTTCAAAAGCTCATTTTTAGCACAGATGATTAAATTATATATATATATATGCTCCTGAGCTGGAGAAACTAAACTACAAACAACCCAGCACTGATTTCTTTCCTTTGCTGACAAGGTTTTAATTTAGCCCTGATTTAGCTTGAGGACACTGAACCGCAACCATCAAAAGTTCCCAAAAACCAAGAGCTTTAAAATGTACATACATTAAACACAAAGTAAAAACATACCTAACTGGGGAAGGAAGGGGAAAATGGCATCAATATATGATTTGACACTACAGGGAAAGCATCTTTCCTTGATTTTCGGGAATATTTCTGGGTTACATAGAACTTAAGTTCAAGTAGGTTTTTAATTAAAAGTTAATCATTTTGAAATGCACTCCAATTTATATTTCAGCTACATTGGAAACATAAGGGGCAAGGTATTGCACTGGGATAAGCAATAAAATACACACTGAGTAGATGATTAAATTGCAAAAAATACCTTTAAATATGAATAAAAATGCAATAATTACACAAAAGAATTGCTGAATTTGAACAAAATATAAAAAGAGACTCAAGACAGCAATTTGAAATCACAGGTCATTGGTTGGTCAAATCAACTGTCATAATTTGACACTTTCACTGTTTTAAGATACATTATCTAATGTAAGCTTTCAGATGTACTAAGCACTGTCGCTTATATGAACAAAGACTAACAGACTGAGATAAAATTGAACACAGAGAAAGAGATGACCTCAGAAATGGCACCACCGCACATCTCAGACGCTTCTGAAAGAGCTTCAGCTGAGGCTGACTTAAGAAGAAAGGATTAGAACAAAATCATTCCAACAAGATGACGACTGACCTTGATGAAACTTCAGCAAGAATAAGATAAGTTAAAAGTTATATTCAGAGGACTCTGTGGATGACAGAAGAGGTTTCGTGAATAACTCTGGGTTTAAGGGAAGTGTGGAGGTTTTGGCTACCACACAGTCTGCCTCCGCTACGGTTATTTAAATTTGATATAGTACCTGACAGATAAAGAATTTTTTAGTTCAAGGATTTTGAACATTATGCATATAAGACTATAGATCAAGTATATAACCATTTTTAACACCTAATCTGCACATTTAAAAACAATTTAAATAAATCTATTTGAAACAACACTAAAGTAAACCACTCCGTAATCTCCTTTGCACTTTTTTTTTGTCTGGAAATTGGGGTTATTCTTCATTTTATTCAAATCAGAAAGTCTACACTTTCAACTTAGAACAGAATTTCACTTAAAGACAGGCTTTTAACATGGAAACATATTTAACATATATTTAAGTACATGGCAAGCAAATAAAGCTAAGCAAATTAAATGCATCAATGTGTTCTTTATTATCAGCAAAACAAATGCTAGCATTACCATTTTCTTTCTTTACATGTCATCTTCCAAGTAATGGACAACAAAAATCCCTTTGGACAGATAAAGCAAAAAGAGAGAGAGAGAGACATTTTAAAAAAAAATACTTGCCTTCACACTTGTCAAGTTCCTCAAAATGTACTCTCTGAATTACTGTTCTGGTTTCAAGGTTTCATAAGTTACATAAAAAATAATGTTCAACAAAAGTTTAAAAGGATCATGTGGTGTAACCAAGTGAAAAGTTATAACAATTTCTAGTATGTCAGTGTACACATCTTTTGATCTGAACTGAACCAACACTGAACTGTCTGAATCTGAAGCTGCTTTGACACAATCTGTATGGGAATAAAGGTACCGTAACTAACAGTAGTCATGCTTCCGGTTAAGTGGAGATGCTACAATAAATGTGAAATTTAAAGAGAAAGAGCACAAAAGAGCAGGAGTTAAAAAAACTCTCACAAAGCAACTGTCACACTGACATGTGCACATAATTTCTACATTCAAATAATGTATGTAACACTGTGGTTACACTGCAAACAATCATATACTTGAAGCCACAGATTGAGTGGTTCATGTACTGTGTTGCAGTCTTGCTCTCTCAATACGAAAAAGAAGTAGACACTTGTGATTTGTTTGGCCAATTAAAAAAAAAAAATCATGACTGAAATCTCAGTTTTTCAAAGGAGAATGTTTTAAAAACTTTTCTTTGTTTCCAAACCCTATTGAACCTTCACTAAGGTGTTCATAAAGAAAGGAGATGCAGGAATTGACAGAAAATGTTTGTTAACACAACTTTTGCCATACAAGATATTGTCAAGAATGTCAGTAACTGGACAGTTATTGATTCCCATTGATTTCCATAGTTGGGGGGCGGGGGGGGATACTATAGAAGTCAGTGTGAAAACTAGTCGGTTACCCACATTCTTTTGTGTTCAGCAGAAGAAAGAAATCCATGCAGGTTTGGAACAACTTGAGGGTGTGTAAATAATGACAGTTTTCATTTTTTGGTGAACAGCCCCTTAAAGTTAATATTAAACAACCCTGCCTCAATTTAATTACAAATAACAAGCAGCTGAAAATATCCATAGACCAAAACCAAACATATAATAGATTCTGCACTACACAATCTATTATCCAAATCTATTGTCTAAATGTCTTCACATTTTTCCATTTTCACGTTATGTACCATGAGATCTCACATTGGTTTCAAAATCCTAGGGCTGCGTCTCTCCTAACTGCAACAAACTAATCTAAACTTTAAAACAGCTCCACTTATTAGCAGCTGACAGGAACCGTCCATGGGGGTGTAGGGAGAAAATACAGGTCCTCTAATGGAGAGAGCAGTCCTGTCCTATCAGCATCAACACACACTCAGCAGTCATATGACCCCTTTAAGAAAGGCTTCATAGGAAGAAAATACAGCTTTTAGAGGTGACCAGTCTTGACTTCAACCTAAATGAGAAATTATGGCATGACTTCAAGAGGGAAGTTCACACCAGACATCCCCAAAATACTGCTAAAATAGTGGTGCAAAATCCCTCCTGACTGATGTTCAGGTTTGAATCACAGGAAATCTTTGGAGGAAGTTATTGCTGCCAAAGAAGGGTCAACCAGTAATGAAATCCAAGAGTTCTACTTTTTCCTTCCTGCACTGCAAATGTTTTACACCCTGTGTTCAATAAGAACCAGAAAAGATGTCATTGTTTGGGTGTTAATTGTGTTTGAAGTTCAGATCAAACCTTGAATGAACGAATGAATGGTGGGTGAACAAATCCCTTTAAACAATACTTTTTTTTACCCTTAAATATATTTCACTATTATTATTTTTTTTTTAATAATAATAATAATAATAATAATTTCACAAGGAGTTATTAAAATGAAACATCTCTTGAGAATGGTATTAAAGTTGATCAAAACCATATGAACCAACATAAATTCAAAGAGTAGGCCTACATTTCCAAGGCACATAACTTAAACTAGATTTTAATAAGATTTCGGTCACACTATTTTAAGGTCCAATTCTCGCCATTAACAAACCATTAACTATGAAAAACAGCTCCACTTATTAGCAGCTGACAGGAACCGTCCATGGGGGTGTAGGGAGAAAATACAGGTCCTCTAATGGAGAGAGCAGTCCTGTCCTATCAGCATCAACACACACTCAGCACAACGCAATCCCTGCCCACGTTCCCTCCAAATGAGTTATTCAATCACTCAGGCGGAAGGCTAAGAGCAGCGGTATTTACTCAACCCTATGGCCTAATTTGGTCAGATCATATTTGCATTACATTTCAGTTAATATATTATCAATATAATTAGTATGTTTTTCCATTATCAAATAAGTAATGAATTCATGTTAAGGAATGTTATTATGAAAGCACTGCATTTATTGCCTGCGGTCATGCAGTCTTGATGTGATAAAGTAAAGTGGCATTTACTGGAGCTGATACTTCCTGTCATTGCTCACTGTGGCATGACACTGGCACCAGCAGCAAGAAATAATGCACAAATATGACAATGCAGTCTGCTACTATTCTCTATATGGACATAACTGGACAGACAAATGGAAAGCTTATACCGTACAAAAGAACATTAAATAGCAATTTAACATCTAAATTCTGATTTGAATGGGCACTGTTACAAATTCTTTTAATGTAGTCGATAAACACACAACTGTGTCAATAATATATAAAGTTTAACCGTATAACCGAAAAGTTTTGGGTCTACACATGTACAGAATGAATACAGCATTAATATATTTTCAAATTTTATATCGATATACTTGAACAATCAAATAGCCAATATCTGCTGATACAGATTACTTTAAGAGCTGCTGCGGAAAAAAATCCAGAACATGAGATCTTTACTGTATATGCATGTGCTTATTGTATTTGAGATGTTTTTTTTGTTTGTTTTTTTTTCCCTTACTTTTTATGGTTATGTCCTTATCTGTAAATACGCAAGTACCTGAATCTTGAAACAGAAAGCCCAGGAAAACATTAAAGGGGTTATATGATGCGATTTCAAGTTTTCCTTTCTCTTTGGAGTGTTGCAAGCTGTTCGTGAATAGATAAGATCCCTAGTTGCAAAGACTAAAGTCTCAAACCCAAAGAGCCCTTTCTTCCCCGCCCTCCAAAAATGCTTTGTTTAAACACGCCCCCACATGTCTACGTCACGATATGGGAAGATTTGCATAATGCCGCCCAAATGTTCACGCAAAGAAAGAAGGCGTAACTTTATTGTTGCTGCTGCCGCCATGTCGTGAAGACGCTGTGTGTTTCGTTGCGAAAGCATTTACAACACTGTTCCAGAACAGTTCAACCCAAATATTCAGATGTGTGCGATTCACAATCACGCTGTGTGAAATGAGTTCTGACTGAAACACATCGGCGATGACCTACAGCCAATGAGAGACCAAGATACAGGGCAGCGGGAAGTTCGGGGAGGAGTTATATGAAACGTAGCTTGCGGACCAGTGTTGCCAAATCCGCGATTGCCGCCGGATGTTTTTTATGTCAGCAGGTTGAAGTGACCCCAATAACGTGATATTTAGGCCCTGGAATGTGAATTGTACCAGGAGAACCCCGCCAAAAAAAATGTGTATTTTACCACCGAACTGGGGGACCCCTCGAAAGCAATTGGGCTATTTTCAGGCTAGTTTTGAGTAGTAAAACAGCCCTGTCGGCGATTCTTCCTATTGTGAATCAAATAGCCAATATCTGCTGATACAGATTACTTTAAGAGCTGCTGCGGAAAAAAATCCAGAACATGAGATCTTTACTGTATATGCATGTGCTTATTGTATTTGAGATGTTTTTTTTGTTTGTTTTTTTTTCCCTTACTTTTTATGGTTATGTCCTTATCTGTAAATACGCAAGTACCTGAATCTTGAAACAGAAAGCCCAGGAAAACATTAAAGGGGTTATATGATGCGATTTCAAGTTTTCCTTTCTCTTTGGAGTGTTGCAAGCTGTTCGTGAATAGATAAGATCCCTAGTTGCAAAGACTAAAGTCTCAAACCCAAAGAGCCCTTTCTTCCCCGCCCTCCAAAAATGCTTTGTTTAAACACGCCCCCACATGTCTACGTCACTGTGTGGGAAAGAAACCAACAGTGATGTGACGTCTTTGAAAATCGTGCCGTGTGAACTCGGCATAATCGATTCTTGGGATTTAAGAATCAATCTCGTTCTGTAAAAATGAGAATCGATTAATATTGAGATATCGATATTTTTTTATCCAGCCCTAGTTGTTAGTTTAGGTATTGGGTATTAGGGATGTAGAATATGGTCATGCATAATATGTGCTTAATAAGTACTAATAAACAGCCAGGTATGCATATAAGCAACTACTTTTTAGTGAGAATTGGTTCCTATACTAAAGTGTTACCATTATTTCTTCCTTTATTATGGGCACTTATTTTCTATTGAGAAATCCATGGGTTTAAAAACTTTCCCTGCAACAAAGTAAAGAAATGCTTTTCCTGTTCCTAATTTAGAAATATTCCTATTAGCCCATAATTCCATTAAGATTTTAAGTCTTGTCTTTGTTCCCCAACCAAGGTCATATCTGTAATAATTTCAAGTGACTAAAATAGTTACGCTATATAGAGGACAAAGACAAACCAGTGAATAAGTGTAGCACAAAACTGCCCTTCCCCCAGAGTCATATAACATGTCTAAGAATGAAATATTCTGATGAAACCCAAAGATCAGGCACAACTCAAGGGACAACACAAAAATGATGCAATGAACAGATACAATGAAAGAGGTCAGGAAGTCACAGCGCTAGAAATATACCCCGGTTGTTTCACATTTGGAGATGTAATGATATTTTAGATGTTGTATAAAAATACACTAGAGTTGTGCGCGGTTTAAAAGGATTGGCTGGTTTCTTCATGTCCGCTGGCTAAAGGACAAGCAAAGATTGTGGACTTCCATCATTTTCCAGTGGTCCACTAGTCCCTCAAGACCCTGTAATCCCTTTCACCATGACCATCAGATTGACAACGCTATTCATCTGCTGCTCTCTCTCCCAACATATAACCGGCAACACATATATCTGCTGTTGACTTGAGGAAACCAGAGTTGTCCATGTGTTGACATGATTTAGGAAGGGAGCTCTTTGTATTTAGCAGGATTAAAGGAGATCTACAGGAACACTTCAACAAAGATGGAGCTGGTTGTTTTTGTAGCTTTGCCACTGTCACCACCATCCACTTAGCCTCATGCTGGGATTGGCATCACAACAACAAACACAAAGAGCTACTGACAGATAGTGAGCACCAGCCCACTACGGTACATTAAAGGCAACAACATGAAATCAGAAATGACTCATTTTGCTCATAAATCGTCAAAATATTGCATCAAAATTCAACAATCTAGGAATGCATAATATGTCTACCATATAAGCTATACGATTAAATCAGACATTTTTTAAATTGATCTGTATTGGATATTTAATTGTGTAAAAGCTCATTTCTGCCTATATTTACCTTTAAATTAACTTTGCTGTCATTTAATTACACTGTTCATCTTCAGTAAAACTAAAAAAAAAAAAAAAGTATATCCATTTTCATACTGTACATTATTATTCCTAGCATTTCATTTTTTTATCTTTTCAGACAAAATAGTATAAAATGGTGAAATAGCATGCAAATGATTCTGGGCTCATCAGAATAAGCCAGAATTGAAATATCAAGACAGACATCCATAATCCAATCATTTCTTGATGGTAAAAACCAAGTCCCATTCGCCATCTTTTTCTCACTGAATATCATGCAGAACTTGAAAGTATGAAAGTAAAATTGGATTTGCATGCAAAAAAAAAAAAAAGAGTGTGCTAAAACTAAAGACATGGCTCTCACACAATAAAATAAATATATTTTAACAGTACATTTAATCACCACGCTGATAACTGACATTTCAGTCTTTGCTTTATGAAACTAATTTGCACAACAAGATAAATGCATTGTCCGGGAGAAAAAAACGCAATTAATTCCAGATTATTAATAATATTCTACTATTCATTATTGTAGGAGTTATTAAACATGGGTTGGTTAAGTGTAAGTGATTTACTGTTAGTTTGTAGTAAATCGCTCAAGCACTGGAAAAGAAGCACTATCAAATATAAGACGCTTTCTACTAAAGAAAACGTGATGATGTATAGCAATATATAGGTACAGTAGCCTACTTTTTTTCCAAGAAAAAAATAGATCTCCCAACTAATGCTATAAACTATACAATAAACCCTGCCAGGGGGTGTTGGTACATTCCTTGTAAAACAAACATGTAAACTGTACAAAAAGCATTTTTATAATAAAAAATATATATAATAAAAATGTATTATATTAGCTTTTAAATTATATAACCGTTTTTCTACTACTGTTTGTTATTGAAAGACAAATATTAAAACAGTGGATGTATTAACTTGTTTCATGACAGATTTATCCAAACATGCATTAAATATTGACGAACAAATCAAAATATAATGAATGTGTAATAGGATTTCGATATAAGCCAAGAGGAGACTGCAAATGATTCTGGGCTCATCAAGATTATGATCTTGACCACCATTCACTGCCATTATAAAGCTTGGAAGAGCCAGCCCAGGACATATTTTACAATACTCCGACTGTATTCGTCTGAAAGAAGAAAGTCATATACACCTAGGATGACTTGAGGGTGAGTAAATCATGGGGTACTTTTCATTTTTGGGAGAAATATCCCTTTAAAATTAGAATCAAGTAAAATCAAGAAATCGCTATTTTTCAGCCCTATAGCATCTATTGTCTTTTTAATATCGTGAGAGCAGAAGGAAAAGAAAAGGCCAATAATTTTTAATAATGCTAAACTAAACCAGGAATGACTATTTGCACCAGAATCTCGTTACATATTAAATACGTAGTTGAATGCACATTTGCATTTATGTTGTCTTCAAATCTGTTCAAAATCCCTACAAGACCACCTCCAAATGTGGTTAATGCTTTTAAAAGTCTGACCCAAATCCGTAACCCTAATTAAGAGCAATATTAATAGTGATTCTTGCCATACCAAACACCACTAATGAATAAAAAACAGTTCCAGATGACTGGATACCTTATAGAGCAGAGGCAAAACTCATTTGCAATATGAAGTTCCGCATTCACCTTCTTTCATTCTACCCAAAAAAAAAAAACAGTTACACTCTCTTTGAACCTGAAATGCAGAAATATGCCTCAAGTCAATCGCCTTCATGTAAATGTAAGAAAAGTCTGCAGCAGAGAGAAGTTGATATTCCAGTATGAGTTCTGGCGGCCCTCCCCCCGCTGCTCTGAAAGGCTGACCTTTGACCTCTGTACTGAGAATGAATCCTCTGGCCCGGGCCACGCTGTCAGAGTAGCCGTTCTGATCCAGACTAGTGCTCTTGAACCCCAAGCCACCCTGACGAGAACACGGTGACAGAATCAGAGCTTCAAGGGTGTGTATGTTCTGTCATCGATAATAAACACTCCTCTTTTTAGTTTCCTCAAAGCATTCGCATCTCCCACCGAGAGGGGAAGGACTGACTGAGCAGGGCCTTTCACCTTTAAAGGTCAGGGCATAGAAGCCATCCTATCAACTGAAATCAAGGGTACATGCGGGGACTTTGGGAAAAGCTGTGAAGAGAAGAAAAGAAACCCAAAGCTGTTTTGGTGCACTTCTGTAAACAGTCAGTGTCAAAAACAGCAAGTTAGGAAGGTTATAGTGACACATATGAGCAGTGTCAGAGAAAGTTACTTTTAAAAGTAATGCATTGCAATATTGCGCTACTCCTTAAAAAGTAAATCATTGCGTTACTTAGTTACTCTTTATGGAAAGTAATGCAAGTAAGGCATTCACGTTAAGTTTGGTCACATGGGCTGGGCTTGCTTATTTGTTTTTTAATAAAAAGAAAAAAAAGCCAGTTATATTTTTGGCAACTTATTCTGCACCTCATTCATAATTTCTCTCAACACAGGGACAAGAGAGGAGTCAGTGAATAAATGGGAAAACAAAGTTTTCCTTTACTTATTTAAAAAAGTAACTCAGATATTTCCTTGAAAATTTTAAAGTAATGCATTACTTTACTAGTTATTTTAAAAAGTAATCTGATAATGTAACTTGTGTTACTTGTAATGCGTTATCAATGCAACTCTTAGCAGTGTAGATTAGCGCTTGTTGTTTGTCGTTTCTCCGATCACAAATGCAGACATGGTTTTATGTTTACGCGGCGCAATGCGATACGCAACGCAACGCGATACGCAACGCAATGTGTAAAAACACAGTATAAGTCATTATAATCAGTAATTATGTCCCCACTGGATGCAACAAATGCCTCGTTTGTAATGGGTTTTATTGGTTTTGTCTCGTCGTGCCGGGAGACGGCATCACAGTATGTTAAGGGGCGTAACATTTCCGTCACACGCTTGAGGTATTCGGCCAATCACAACACACTGGATAGCTGGCCAATCAGCGTACACCTCGCTTTTCAGAACGATGAGCTTTGTAAAAATCGACGCATTTCAGAAAGGCGGGGCATAGAGGAGCAACAATAATGTACATTATGTGGAAAATAATGTGTTTTTTTAACCTTAAACCGCATAAACACATTGCATTACACCAAATACACAACATAATGTTCTTTTTAGCAACGTCATATGAAAACACACATGCCACGTTCTTATGTTCTTCAAACATATTTCCTTACATCTTGAATAGCCTACATATGATAGTTTCAGATGTTTTGGGGGAAAAATAAGTCAATAAGTTAAAAAGAAAAATCTGATAAATTGACTTATTAGTATTACTATTATTATTTAAATGATTTTAAATAAGGTAAGGATAACGCTGAGAAAATCTCTGACATTACTTGTTTGCATTAGATGATAATGCAATTAAATTCATACATTTTTAAATCTGGCTTTACCACATTTTCACACAGTATATTGTAGTTTCACATAACTCCTTATTGCAAACATTATGAAAGCATTTTTTAATGCTTGATTTAATTTTCTTCCATTAAATTGCTCTCATTACTAAAATCACATTTTAAAATAATTATATTTGTCAAGGTCTGTATTTTAGCTGTTTATGGAGGCAACACTCTGCGAAACTGAATGGAATGAAAGACACTGCTGATGTCAGAGTACTAAAAAAAGAAAGAAAAATAACAAGACAGAAATCACATAATAAGCTCCAATCTAGGCAACAAATGCAGCTCTAAAGGGTACTTGCAAAAAATGTATGTATATATATATATATATATATATATATAACAATATATGACTTCATTTTCTTTTAATTATTGACCAATTTATTGTATTTTATTGCTCTTTGTAAACAGACCCGATCAATGTGGTTAGAAAATGTCCAGATGTTGTACTATCCACATGCAAAAAACATATCAATGCCAGGAGTAAAGTGGGCCATAGACTCTTGGGTTGGGTTCTTTCGACTTGGACCAGTAAGAGACCAAATGCAATCATGACAGACAAGAGATCTGTCCCATCTCAAAGCTGCATCACGCAAGGCCTACCTGTCACCAACATCCAGTGTCTGAAAGCCACACACAGGATCTGTGCCTAATCAATTATACATGAAGCAAACAGAATCAAATCAATTAGGTATTGCTGTGGCATGAATGAAAGGTGCATAATTGATGCCCGCTCTCCTGCTTTATACATATCTGTCTGCAAATCTCCACGTACCGCTTCCGAGAGAGAGTCAAAGAGCACCGAGGCCACATTTCACCACTTTATTCACTTAATCTACTCATTTGCCTTGGCATGAGCCGGACGTGGAGACTGATCTTCAGCTGAAAAGGATCTCTAAGGGTTTCAGTTTTGCCATTAAATAAGAAGGCCACAGTTACCACAGGATGCAAACATCCAGATATTTTCCATCGATGTCAAGATATCAACTGGATCGGATCATATTGTGGCAAGAAAAGTCAATATTGGAAAAAAACGGCTTCTGGAGGAACTACTCATCATGAGTGGGCATGAGAGTATTAGATGAGGTGAGAGGCAGAGATTTCGGGGTCCATTTCTCTCTTTATATTCTCAGGGCGTCTAGACAGATGGCAGACATTAAAAGAAGGAGCCATGTGACATATCTCAACCGCACCGCTGAGATAGAGGTAATTAAAATACATTTAATCAAGTTACTCTAATGAAAAATGCAGCTGGACACCCGGTTCCACCTTCTGCTCCCACTGTCACACTTAAATTCTCTAACTTTTGGCCCCCTGTATACCAGAAAACTGCACTCACAATAAGGGTTGTTTTTTTTTGGCTTTACATATAAAGTGGGGCTGGGTACCATTGACTACATCATGATACAGCACACATCACAATATACATGTCATGATTGCATTTAACAGTCAATCAAAAGTGGGTAACAACTAGCAAATGAAGGATATACCACCTGGTTTAAAACCTGATCATATTCATGAGCCAGGGTGATGAGGTTTAGCAGGAAATCTTAAAACGATGTTTTCTAAACCTGGCAAAGTCATTGCAATTGGAACGAGAATGATTAATAATGTTGAAATGTATGGAAATTCCTGTAATGAATCCATTTGTCTCTTTATGCTCTTTATGCTCTAAATATTGCTTGTGCAAAGTAAAACTTGCTTGCAACCAACAGTGACTCTGACTGGTGAGTGTTTTTACTCTTTTAAATTAAAGATTCACAAATCAGTCTAAATGATTCATTAGCAAATTCATTTGAATTTGAATTACCTTATCAAGTTCGTATATATAGGAGGATCATGGAAATTCATTGGTCAAAAACTGTTGGAACAAACACCAACCCTAAACTTGACCTTATAACCTTTTGGTTGAATGGAAAAATGTTCAGGAACATGTCCTAATTAGTAAAATCAAGGTACAAGAAGTACATTTAAACCTATATATTTAAAATATAAATGTCTTTAATTTGTTATTGTATTAGCAAATGGAAATGTCTTAGGTACAACATTAAAGGCTTTTGGGGTGATTGTTTAATAATGGGACAAACTAAAAAAAAATGATCAAAAGTTACTGGGGCCTTTTATTAATACTATGGAATAAAAAAACAACATTAATAGTAGTAATACTAACAATAATTTAAAATAATACAAAAATAATAATATAGGCCTATTATAATATAACATAAATAACAGCAAAAATAATTAATTATGAATAGTCGTTTGATAAGGAACAAAACATTTCTACAGTATACATAAGGCCTTATTTTAATAGTAAATAATAATAGACTGACATTTCAACATTTAACCACGTTTTTCACTCTAGCCTTAGCATGTCTGAATTTATGAGATTATTTCCATTAAACTCATTGCCTCATACTGCTGAGCAAGACATATTTTCCGAGCATCAAATGCAACTACTGATTTGCATGACGCTGTCACAAAAATAACGAGTAATGTTTACATTCGCCTGACGCGCTGACATAGTTCGTGACATAAACCATCTATCACCTCAATACATTTACATAAACACCACATGCGTATTATTAAACACGAATTTAAAGAGACCGTGATCACACCACCCAAATTACATCTCACACCGTCCACACAAAACACATGCACTCACCTTCCGTGTCGAGGAGGAGACACTGACTGTGTGGGGGATTTTGGGAAGCGTAGTTTTTTAAGCTCTCGCGGGAGCGCAGTCTAATGCGCCACAAAACTACATTTCCCATTATGTTGTTGTTGCTGTCAACATATTCAGGATGTTCGAAGTACAATTACATGTTATTAGTCATATACGTCTTGTACGTTGTTTTACATTACGTTTCAGTGCCGCTGTATTATAAAAAAATGTTTTGTCATTGAATACACTAAAATAGAGTGGAGTGGAATGTAACAATAAAAGGCCATTAGATGCATGACCATATCTCACATTAAAACATTGAGTAAGTAGGACCTAAATGTGTTATGATATGATATGTATCTAGTTATTTTGTTTACCTCGGGATGGTGGTGCTCATATAATTCACCCCCTGTGTCTTATTTCTGATTGATTAAACCAATGGTGTTACAACTCAGGTCTTGACTTCCTTTAGGTTGTCGCTAAAAACATCAAGCTTAGACATCCAGAGGCTACTTCTAGTATCCCAGAAGTCATTAGGTTTCCCATATGCAGTGAACCGATTGATTATTGTAGAGAAATTGATTAGCTGACTTAATTAGAATGGACAGTTGATTTAGCTTTAAAACTAGGGGGAAACCTCCCTAAGGAACATTACATGACTATTAATTAAACACTTAGTTAAACTTAGCCACCAAAGACATTTTGTACTAATCTAAAAAGAGTCAAAGATAGTGTGCTGGCAGCTGCAAAGTTTATGAGGCCTTTTATAGCTATGAGTAATACATTTTCAGTAAAGCGAAGGACAGAGTTATTGTTATACCGCATATGACATTAAGAGTCGGACTACAGTGAAAAATGGCATGAATGGCATATTTAGGGTTTGTTTGTTGCTCGCTTCGTATCGAGTGGGATATTGATTTACTGTCATGCAGATGTTGGATAAATGGGGCAACATCTGGATATGACACAATGACTTATCATAAAACTGCACTCTCATTGGCAGCTGTTATTTCCCCTCCTACCGGCAGCCATTAGCTCGCCGTTCTATTCTTAAATTTAATATATTAATTCAAGTGGCTCCGACAGCAAATATATGTCAGAGTTTAAGTGGATTCCTGGAAGCCATAGCTATAGTAGGCTAATAATAATACTAATAATAACAATAATAACAGACGCTGAAGACACATTCTTCTTTAATATGACAATACATCTATTTAATGATTTTCTGACTTGGCAAAACAAAAAAAAAGTCCCTAATTTAATAGGAAAGAATCATTTTAAACAGTGAGACAAAAGAGTCATGTGGAGCTCCAACCCAATATTTTAAAATATCGAAACATACAAACGAGATTATACAAAATCATACAAATTGACTCTTCACCGGGAGTTTGATTGACAGGCGATTTGACCAGTCATAATGCAGAATCTGCTATTTTGTCTAACAAACAAACCAGACAGGAGAGTAGTTTAACGTCGGTGGACTTGAACTCGAAAAATGGTGTGTATTGACGTCTATCTGTGATTGAAACAAAATACCTTCTGATGTTCAATCATATTTATTTTAGGAAGAGATGATCAGATCACGTGCCGCTTGTACTGTACTGAGGCAATACAGCAATCTGTCACGACACATTAAAGGAGTAGTTCACTTCCAGAATGAAAATTTACTGAAAATGTATTCACCCCCATATCATACAAGATGTTCATGTCTTTCTTTCTTCAATCTCAAAGGAAAATATTACAGGAATGTTCTCCATATAATGGAATTCAATGGTGGCCAATGGATTGAAATTCCAAATTGCAGTTTCAGTGCAGCTTCTAAGGGCTCTATACGATCTACTCTACTTATCTAGTAGAGTAATTAGCCATTTTCTTAAAAAAAAAAAATAATTTAATATTTTTACAAATTATATATTTTTTAAACACAAATTCTCGCGATGCGCATGCGCGTCTTCACACATTGCATAATCACATTGGAAAAGTCACGCGTGGTTAGTTTTTCATCAGTGTACTTCGGTTCAAAAAGATAGAGTAGAGCGTAAAACTCCATTTCCTCCTGCAACTTCAAAATCATCCGACATCGTTGTTTTACCTTTTTTTGTAAAGGGTGTTTGACTTTCTTTCCACATTCCCTTTGTAAATGTCACGAATCCGGTCTGTGGACTTCCGTCCGATTGCCACCAGAGGTCGCCCTTCCATTATATTGACTGTCACACTACACAGACTGTTTCATGTAACCTTGGACTACATTTCCCATCTGCCATTTCACTAATCACATGCTCACCTGAAACCAATCACACACACTATATAACACCCACTCAGATCCTGTTCAGATCGCCGAGTATTGTTAGTGCTTATCGCTACGTCAGTGATAGCTACATTACGGAGCCATTCCTGGTATTCTAGTCCTGTCAAGTTTCGCGTGTTTTCGGATATCTTGCCCTCTTTGGACTCTGTTTAACCCTCGCTTGAACTATTGCCTGTGTTTTCAGATTGCCCTTTGGATTACCCTGTTTGGACATTGTTCGCCAGAGATCGACCACGCCTGTTTACTGGACTAATATTTTGTCTTGCCCATGATATGCCTGTTTGCCAGTGACTGACCCTTGCCTGTTTTGTAACCACGTTGTGAAATAAAGTTCTGCAGATGGATCCGAACGTCTCTCGTCTCGTTCGCCCCGTAACAGAATACTCGGCCACACAAGGATCCAGCGGCTTTCCTGAAAAATACTGACCAGGTATGGACATTGCAAGACAATTATTAGCCCTCAAGCAGGGCACACAATCGCTCGAGGGCTATATTCTAGAATATCTAGACATTACTAAATGTTAATATTGCTAAATGCTAAATATTCTGATTTTCCGGATTGTGTCCTGATCGATTTTTTTTGTGACGGCATTAACCAGCCATTAAACTCTCGACTGATCCGTGACGGTCCTCGAGCTACACTTAGTCCATTTTTGGACTATGCGTTATTGTCTGTTGGCTCATCTTTTACTGTGGGTGTCGTGGAGGAACATGACACCGAGTCCCCTCATGTAATGGCAGCCGCACCAGAGCGGGCTCACAAAATGGCGTCGAAAACAAAGCCGTGTCATGCTACTGCTGTCTTTCCTGAGTCAAGTCAAGTCACGGCTGATTTTCCTGAGTCAAGTCAAGTCACGGCTGATTTCCCTGAGTCAAGTCACAGCTGATCTTCATGAGTCAAGTCAAGTCACAGATTAACTTTCGTCCTGTTCTGTTCCGGCCAAGGAGGCCATCTATGAACTCACTACCTGTCCGGTCACGGCTATGAAGGCCGTCTGTGAACTCTCTGCCAGTCCTGTAACAGCTATGGAGGCCGTCTGTGAACTCTCTGCCTGTCCTTTCACGGCTATGGAGGCCATCTGTGAACTCTCTGCCTGTCCTGTCACAGCTATGGAGGCCGTCTGTGAACTCCCTGTTTGTTCTGTCATGGCTACGGAGGCCATTTATGAACTTTTGTCCTGCTCTGAACCAGCCGAGGAGGCCATCTCTGAACTCTCATCCTATTCTGAACCAGCCATGGGGGTTGATTGTGAAATGTCTATCCGTCTAGTTTCAACTAATGTGTCTGATTTTGAACTATCTTTCTTGCCAGTCTCAGTCAATGAGTTAAATAATGAACTGTCTGTCCATCCAGTGTCAACCCATGAATCTGTTTCTGAATTATCTGTCTGTCCACTAATTTCAAGTAATATGTCTGATGAACCTTCTGTCGGTCCTGTTTCAGTCAATGAGTCTGATTTTGAATTATCAGCCTGTCCAGTTACCATTAATGCTCTTGATTTTGAACTATCTGCCCTGTTTTAACGAATTAGTCTTACTGTGAATTGTCTGCCGGTTTAGTTTGTTTAGTTTCAATGTCTACCAGTCCAGTTTCAGTCAATGCACCTGGTTTTGAACGGTCTGTCTTTACAAACTTTACAAATGAAGCTGATTTTCAACCATCTACCTATCTGGTTTCTGTTAGCGATAAGTCTGATTTTGAACCACCTATCTGTCCAATGTTAATTAATGAGCCTGAGGGTGAGTTATCTTCCTGTCGAGTTTCTGTCACTGAACTGTCAGCTTCAGCTTCTGTCAATGCCCTTGATTTTGAGCTATCTGCTAGGCCTATTCCAGCCAATTCAGTTGATTTTGAACTGTCTGTCCAGTTACATTCAGTGGACCCGGTTATGAACTATCTGTCTTGCCAGTTTCAGTCCATGAGTCTAATTACCTACTGTATCCCTAATGTATCTGATTTTGAACTGTCTGTCTGCCTAGTTATCTTCAAGGAGACCAAAACTGAACTTTCAGCTCTATCAGTCACTGCCTATGAGTTTGTTAATGAACCCTTTGTGTTGCCTGCCTCGGTCATTGGGGCTGTGAATGCTCTGTCTGTTCCCTATGTTTCAGCTCTTCTGGCATCTTCTACTTGGTCGTGGTGGTCTTCTGCTCCGTCTGCTCCTCCGTGGTGGTCTTCTGCTCCGTCTGCTCTGGTATGGTGGTCTTCTGGTCCGTCTGCTCCGCTATGGTAGTCTTCTGTCCTGCTCTGGTGGTTTTCTGCTCCTCCGTGGTGGTTTTCTGTTCCATCTGCTCCGCTGTGGTGGTCTTCTGTCCTGCTCTGGTGGTCTTCTGCTCTGCCGTGGGGATCTTCGGACCCGTCTGCTCTGCTGTGGTGGTCCTCAGCTCCACCTGCTCCACTCTGGCTCCCTGCTCCGCCCTGGCTTCCTGCTTCGCCGGCTCCACCCTGGTTCTCTGCTCCGGCCTGGCTTCCTGCTTTGCCGGTTCTACCTTGGTGCCCTGCTCTGCCGGCTCTGCCTCAGTTCTCGGTCTCTCCACTTCCACGTGGACCTGGCCCTCCGTCCCTCCCCCTGTTCCGCC
>NW_015639085.1:293706-330551 GCF_001515625.1 Sinocyclocheilus rhinocerous
TTCTGAACCAGCCATGGGGGTTGATTGTGAACTGTCTATCCATCTAGTTTCAACTAATGTGTCTGATTTTGAACTATCTTTCTTGCCAGTCTCAGTCAATGAGTTAAATAATGAACTGTCTGTCCATCCAGTGTCAACCCATGAATCTGTTTCTGAATTATCTGTCTGTCCACTAATTTCAAGTAATATGTCTGATGAACCTTCTGTCGGTCCTGTTTCAGTCAATGAGTCTAATTTTGAATTATCAGCCTGTCCAGTTACCATTAATGCTCTTGATTTTGATCTGTCTGCCCTGTTTTAACGAATTAGTCTTACTGTGAATTGTCTGCCGGTTTAGTTTCACTCACTGAAATGTCTACCAGTCCAGTTTCAGTCAATGCACCTGGTTTTGAACGGTCTGTCTTTACAAATGTAGCTGTTGAAGCTGATTTTCAACCATCTACCTATCTGGTTTCTGTTAGCGATAAGTCTGATTTTGAACCACCTATCTGTCCAATGTTAATTAATGAGCCTGAGGGTGAGTTATCTTCCTGTCGAGTTTCTGTCACTGAACTGTCAGCTTCAGCTTCTGTCAATGCCCTTGATTTTGAGCTATCTGCTAGGCCTATTCCAGCCAATTCAGTTGATTTTGAACTGTCTGTCCAGTTACATTCAGTGGACCCGGTTATGAACTATCTGTCTTGCCAGTTTCAGTCCATGAGTCTAATTACCTACTGTATCCCTAATGTATCTGATTTTGAACTGTCTGTCTGCCTAGTTATCTTCAAGGAGACCAAAACTGAACTTTCAGCTCTATCAGTCACTGCCTATGAGTTTGTTAATGAACCCTTTGTGTTGCCTGCCTCGGTCATTGGGGCTGTGAATGCTCTGTCTGTTCCCTATGTTTCAGCTCTTCTGGCATCTTCTACTTGGTCGTGGTGGTCTTCTGCTCCGTCTGCTCCTCCGTGGTGGTCTTCTGCTCCGTCTGCTCTGGTATGGTGGTCTTCTGGTCCGTCTGCTCCGCTATGGTAGTCTTCTGTCCTGCTCTGGTGGTTTTCTGCTCCTCCGTGGTGGTTTTCTGTTCCATCTGCTCCGCTGTGGTGGTCTTCTGTCCTGCTCTGGTGGTCTTCTGCTCTAGGGTGAGTTATCTTCCTGTCGAGTTTCTGTCACTGAACTGTCAGCTTCAGCTTCTGTCAATGCCCTTGATTTTGAGCTATCTGCCTGTCCTGTTCCAGCCAATTCAGTTGATTTTGAACTGTCCGTCTGTCCAGTTACACTCAATGGACCCGATTATGAACTATCTGGTTCTTCCTGCTTCGCCGGCTCCACCCTGGTTCTCTGCTCCGGCCTGGCTTCCTGCTTTGCCGGTTCTACCTTGGTGCCCTGCTCTGCCGGCTCTGCCTCAGTTCTCGGTCTCTCCACTTCCACGTGAACCTGGCCCTCCGTCCCTCCCCCTGTTCCGCCTCTGCTCCACCGCCCTCCTGGATTATACTGGGGCGGGGGGCTCTGTCACGAATCGGGTCTGTGGACTTCCGTCCGATTGCCACCAGAGGTCGCCCTTCCATTATATTGATTGTCACACTACACAGACTGTTTCACGTTACCTTGGACTACATTTCCCATCTTCCATTACACTAATCACATGCCCACCTGAAACCAATCACACACACTATATAACACCCACTCAGATCCTGTTCAGATCACCGAGTATTGTTAGCGCTTATCACTACGTCAGTGATAGCTACATTATGGAGCCATTCCTGGTATTCTAGTCCTGTCAAGTCTCGCGTGTTTCCGGATATCTTGCCCTGTTTGGACTCTGTTTAACCCTCGCTTGAACTGTTGCCTGTGTTTTCAGATTGCCCCTTTGGATTACCCTGTTTGGACATTGTTCGCCAGAGATCGCCTGTTTAGTCTAGTCGTGTTTTCGGATATCTTGCCTGTCTTTGGATTATTCTCTTGTCTTGCCCTGTTTGGACTCTGTTTAACCCTCACCTGAACTATTGCCTGTGTTTGGACATTAACTATTTTTACCCTGTTTGGACATTAACTATTGTTACCCTGTTTGGACATTGTTTGCCAGAGATCGACCACGCCTGTTTACTGGACTACTCTTTTGTCTTGCCCATGATATGCCTGTTTGCCAGTGACTGACCCTTGCCTGTTTTGTAACCTGTTTCACGTTGGGAAATAAAGCTCTGCAGATGGATCCGAATGTCTCTCGTCTCTTTCGCCCCGTAACAGTAAACACTGTGTCGGTACTTCTGCCTACATCACGTATGCGTGATGACATAATGCGTGAGGTCTAGCTAGTGCAAGATGAGCATTTGTGGTTAAAAGGTATATAAATTTGTATTTTTCTTAGAAAAGTACCTATTTTTTCGCTAGATAGACCCATATTCCTCAGCTGGGATCACATAGAGCGTTTTGAAGCTGCATTGAAAACAGCAATTTGAACCTTCAACCCGTTGGCCACCATTGAATTCCACTATATGGAGGAAAATCCTGGAATTAGAGCTGTCACACGATTAATCGCAATTAATCGCATCCAAAATAAAGTTTTGTTTACATAATATATGTATGTGTACTGTGTATATTTATTATGTATATATAAATACACACACATGCATGTATATATTTCAGAAAAATGTTATTTTTATATATTAAATATATTTATTTACATGAATATAAATATAGACATGCAAATACATGTAAATATTTTCAAAATATATGGTGTATGTGTGTGTATTTATATGTACATAATAAATATAAACAGAACAAACACATATTATGCAAGCAAAAACTTTTATTTTGGATGCGATTAATCACGATTAATCGTTTGACAGCACTACCTAGAATGTTTTCCTCAAAAACCTTAATTTCTTTTCGACTAAAGAAAGAAATTCATGAACATTTGATTCAGGAAATGTTTCAGGAAATTTTCATTCTGGAAGTGAACTACTGCTTTAAAGGGCCACAAAACAACATTTATTGTTTGAATTTCTTAAAAAATGACAAAATCTGAAAGCAGAGACTGTGTTTCATACCAAAAGTAACCTGCTCAGTCTTGTCTGTTGGTGCGTTTTATTTTCCACTGCGTGTGTTGTAAAGGTGACAAAAGTCATTTATTTTATTTTGTGAAAGACTTTCACGCTTTTTACCCAATTTGACTGGTCAAGAGGTGATCGCATTACTGAAAATGACACACAGACATTTGGTTCACTTGATATTCACCTTGATTTTTCTTTGTTTTGCTCACATACTTGTCTCATATTTCATGTCAAGCATACTTGACGCTGTTGTCTCCTTGGTAACCAAATATACAGGATTTTGATAAATAGAATTACAGACAAAATGGTTGGTTGTGGAGGAACTGATACAATCAGCGAGGGACAGTCACAGTTTGTGTAAAATTGTATGTAAATATACATATGTATATATTAAAATCGTTTATGATTATTTCACTTTGTTTGTTTAGATTATAATAGTTTTATAAAATAGATTTTTTTACCATGTGCTTTGCCAGTAGACTTACAGAGAATGATGAAAGTGAAAGTTTCAATTTCATTGCATCTCTGTATTTATTTGTAATTAATTAGTTGGGGACTGCTGAGTACTTCTTTCTTACTGTTCTTATATAATGTCTGTCCATTGTCAAGAGCTGCCAAGTCGAGTTCTTAAGAAGAGCAATCTTTCCTAGCCAAACAAAATATCCTCTGTTCTTTACTGACAGCACACTTCAGTTTAAGAAGGAGCTTTTTAATGGCATGTCCTCCTGTATCAGTATTTCTGATTCATTTATCTTTTTTTCAATGAAAAATAGGCGGTAGGACTGGTTGATAGGTTGGGACAGGATGTAACAATAGTATAAGGACAAACATGACTAAAAAATAAAACACACATTAGTTATTTCATGAAAAAAATGCTATAAAATAGACAGCTGCTCTATGTATTTGTTTAGAAAATCCAAATAAAGAAGCAATGCTGAGAATAAGAACAGGGTTAAGCTTATGAATGATCTGTAGACTGTATATTTTTTTGTATTGTTCACAAAAGAAGTGAGACTCTTTTCAAATAATCTATTGAATGTTGGCAACAGCATGCAATATCATTTGTCATTGCCAAAGGCAACTTATAACACTGAAACATTTTCCACATATGTACTCCAAATGATAACTAAAAATCATTTTTATTCATATTTTATGTAACCGTGTATTGTATTAATATGCAATGTAGAAATGCTCACCTCTAAAACCCCCATCCGAACCCACTCTCACCCTACCACACACTAACCTCTTGCTGCTATTGTTCTCCAAGGCCGGTTTAAAAACTGTTTGCAACTCTTATGTGCAGTATACTACGTTTGTGAGTAGGCCACACACAGTAGGTAGATGAGTAGGCCTCACAAACCTCCACCTGTGGTAATGCTCTCTTCTCTCTCTATGTGCACTGGACACTTTAACATCCTCACCCGGCTCACTGCAGTAATACATGTGTACAAATACTACACACTCATCTTTCACTGCCTCCAATTTGCGATGTTTGCTCTGAATGTCTCTTTTTGTACCACTGCACTACATGTTGTATATGTGAAATTAAAAATATATGTCAAAGGTGTATGTAATGTATTTATGTAAAATATATTAGTATGTATAGTTAGTATATGTATAGTTAAATTGCACAGTATAAAAATATATATACTGTGTGTGTGTGTGTGTGTGTGTGTGTGATAACTATTTTCTATTTGAATATTTTTAAAAATGTAATTATTTATTTCTGTGATGCAGAATAAGTTTTCAACATCATTGATCCAGTCTTCAGTGTTACATGATCCTTTAGAAACCATTCTAATATGCTCATTAATAATGGTTCTTATTTTTATCAATATTAAAAACAGTTTTTGCTGCTTAATACTTTTTTTCAGGATTTTTTGATTAATTGAAAGTTTGGAATAAAATCTTCTGTAACATTATAAATGTTTTTAATTTCAATTTTGATCAATTTAATGCATTTGCTGAATAAAAGCATTTTTTGAAACACATCTGAATGGTAGTACATCATACTTTCTACATAAACATGAAGCAGCATTGCTTTTTTAACATTGATAATAATATGAAATGTTTCTCGAGTATCAATCAGCATATTAGATGATTTCTGAAGGAATCATGTGACACTGAAGACTGGAGTAATATATATATATATATATTTTTTTGAATCATTTTGAATCATACAACACATCCCGCTGATAATTCCAGACACAGAGCTTGCATGCAGTGATTTTATTACTGATGTTATCTGAAGTGTTTGGTTTTATCCCAGATAAAGGCGAGAGCGAGAGAAGGAGAGTGCCTTTGTGCGTCCATCACACACTGACAGCAGCAGCAGCTCCTTTACGCGCTCGGCGCAGCCTGCTTTAAAGTCTCTGCCAGACTTCAGCTCATGCGCTACTTCCTGGATGGCGGAATGGAAAGCTTCCAGAGCCGCTCCAACTCTTGTCTCTGTGTTTTCAGTCTGATGCATGGACTACTGCTCCTCTAACATCTCTCTCTTAATCCACTGTCCCCTTGACACGTTTCTCTTCTGGACTACAAGCTCAGCCATCTGAAAGAGAGAGAAAGAGAGAAAAAAAAAACTGTTTCCTTTGGCTCGGTCGAACTTCAAAAGAAAAAAAATCTCTCCAAAGGACTTCTTAAAGGAAGCGGCCGAAATACATTAAAGCGCGTCTGCATTGCTTGTTTGTGGGAGTTTTTTTGTTCAGCAGGAGGATAACTCTGTCAACAGTTGCCTTATTCCAGATCTCCATGTATACAGTGTGACATGCGGAGGCTACTGCGACCGCGCTGCTGCTGCTGGTGGATTCCGCCTCTGCTTTTCTCCTCGCTCGTGCTCCGCTGGGCACACTGTCATCCCGGTAAGTTGGATTTGAGGTGGATAAAATTATGTTTCAAATCGCTCCATCAAGCATTACGACCAATTACACTGGCTGCGTAATGTGGAAACAATCCATGTTCACAGTTAAAACCACGCGAGGCTTTTTATATTGGAGATATTTTTTTCCAGTTGTAAAACGTGGAATAGGGACGATCTAACACAGAACTGTATTGTTCATGTCTGTTAATATTCCAATCTCTACAGATGATCCTCTGCTGTTATTTATACGCGCACAGACCCGTTATTTCTAAACGATACACTGAAATCCGTTATAGGAAAGGCATTAGATGATGTCTTTCAGCAGGAGTTGCTGATTTGAGCAGTTTGAATAATTATTATGCACAATAGAGTTAAGTCATCGTTAGTTTAAGTATAACTTAGCAGCATTTCATACCTTACTTTTTAACGTGATTTAGGCACTTTCTCGTGGGAAAGTCACTTTAGGATTTTTTAAAGATATATGTGCATAATATTACCGATATATCGATTATTGGCTTGGTCAATATTTTTTACAGATTCACATTTGTTATCGGTTCTTTAAAATCGGGTGGCACCATTTGATGAGTCTCTAAAGAACAACATCCAAGAATGCCATTACACTACAGAGTGTTCAAGAAACTACACTGTTTACAAGTAAAATACTTACTTTTGAATTTATTGTTTGCACAGTTCCTCAAAACTTTTTTTTTTACACCCATTCGTTTTTAACTGAGCGACGCATAGTATTTCAATCTTGATAGTTAAACATAGTCCAAAAATGCTTCCATTAAATTTATTGTTATTATTATATACTGTATAATAAAATTATAATAATTATAATAACCACAAGTATTTTGTTATATTAATATTCATAATGTATACTGTTTTTATTGTAGGCTCATGGTTTTTTTATTATTATTGTTGTGTCAAAAGTCATAAATAAAACAATATTTGTGTATATTAGTTAATGGACAAAAATAACCTGTATTATTTTTGGTCGTTCTGCATAGAAGATATGCATATGGCGCTCAGTAGCACTAAGGAGCGACATAGTTTTGGGGTCAGTTAAGAAAAATCACTTTAATTGTCGTTAATTCGGTTATTTATTGATGATTCAAATCTGATGTTCAGTCGGATCAGGGGAGTAGGGATGAAGCCTTGAATATGAATTCCCACAATAACTTGCTGCACACAAACAGTGTTTTTCAGAAAACCATAAGAATCTGATTTTTGGGGGCTCGTCCGGGTTTTCAAATTGCTTCATACGCACATATATTTGACGGCATCTGGTTTAGGATGACCTTGAGCGTGTTTGAGTGATAGGCGAGGATCTCTCAGGCTCTTCAGGTTTGCTGTGATGATAGACAGCAGCCAGAAAAAGAAGAGATTCTTAGATGCACAAGCCATTTCAACCATGAGGAGACTGATAAGCTCTGCATATTTGCATGAGATTTTATGTAACGCTAGAGGCGTCAAATCTAATGTATAATTCCAGAGAGTATGACATTCTCAGGTCTTTGAATCAGACCTTATGGAAACACAACCAGTGCAGGGACTGTTTGTGCTCTTTTAACCAAATTACATCATCTACACAGGCAGTCACATGTGACACAAGTGACAAGAAAGCCATATTCATAAACAAGAAAAGTTTAAGAGCTTTACCGCTCCATACAAATGAAATATAACATGGTTTGCAGATTGCATCTGCGCTATGTATTGCATTTTTTTTAAAGTGCATGCGTGCATGCAAAGCTACCATGTGTTCGGAAATGTCATTATAATAGCAGATCATATTGTGTTTATCTCTCATCTTTCCATCGGATACATCTCAAAACATAAATTTTCGCTATAGCTGACCTACTTCTGGGCAGCTTGATGGTTTTGTCTTTGTAAATGGTGATCGCTTTGCACGTGTAATAAAATTTCAAACTTTGTTCGCAGTTAATCACTGTTGCAGGAATAAACTAATTAATGCCGCATTCTACAGAAGACTTCATGGTTTCTCAGAAAATTCACTTCAAATACTGGACCAGTCAGAATGTCCTCTGGTTTTTCTATTCTTTTCTTTTGCCCCTAGTTTTCATCTCACATTCTGTGTGATCCAAAGCTACAAGAGCAGGGCGCTCAGGGACTCGGTGGACATTGGGGAGAGCACTTGTGCGGTGACAGCGAGATAAAGTGTCTAAGTTTCTGCATCTCAAACAACCGAGAGATTTCATCAGGGCCGTGATGAATGTTCCATGAATAACACATTGTCACCAAAGGGCAAATGCCTGACTCAAGGTTGTGGACATTATTGACAATCTCTTCTGTCTGTTTTTCTGTTTGCTCCTCTCTCTCTCGTGTCTGTCGCAGTATGTGTTTCCGTCCATTGTACTGTCTCCGTTGATTTCTCCAAGAGAAAGGCGCACGCTTCCAATTCTAAAGTCGGAAGTGGGGGAGAAATGAAGCTACCGTAGAACAAAAGCCAACTTTAATGCGTTCCGTTTGCTTCCTGTCATTCCTCCTGCCCTCTCTGCTTTTTTTCCCAGACATGGGTCTTTTTAAGCTCAGTGACATTTGTTCACTTGTCTGTGTCTGATAGACCTGTTCTTAGCAGAACCACTGCTGCGGAAAGACAAGCAAGCTCTGTATCCGCCACCGCTGCAACAGTGACATAAGCACTGGAAAAAGGAGAAACAGCGCAATTTTATTTATTTCTGTCATGCCGGTGGGAAACAAGTGTCTGCACACTTGAGTCTCCAGTAATGGCCAGTTTGCTGACGGTGCAAGAGAGGAAGTGAGAGGGAAGGATGGATCTCTCGGCGGGGCGTCTGTTGGCCTCAGGCAATGCTCATCTCTTTACAGTCCGGTTGATGTTGCCGTTGGAGCGATGGATGACTAGTACGGAAGAGCAAATTCTAGCGCGGTTTCCACCTGGTAATTTAAAGCTATCAAGCTGAACAAGTGATACATGGTGAAACTAGCTAAAAAAAAATCCTCTATGGCGTGTAAATCAAAGCAGGGAATCAATAGAAATTTTTTCTGACCTACCATGCAGAATTCGGAGGATTCACCCAAACGGTGTAGAATCTGCCGGCGATACTGAGGAAAAGACGGTTATTTCTGTCGCATAACGAATAGCATGCCACGCACTGGAGAGCACAATGATAATTCAAATGTCTTAAGAGGCATCAGACTTCCTGCCTTTCCGATTTCCTTTTATGTGTGCGAGGAGCCATTTCTGTGTCTAATAGAAAAGGATAATTTGCTAAATGTCTGTTTGGAAACGACGGGCAATTAAGATGGGGGGGTAGAGTCTCAGGAGTGAGATAGCTGGAGCTGACATTTGGGCTGGACTGGATGCACTAGCGGCCCCTGTAACAACATTATCATCATCATCATCATCATCTCTCCGCTTGGGCCGTTATCTGTCCAGCTGGGTGACCAAAACTGCTGTAATGTTCGCCAGGTCACTTTATCAGTCACGAAGCCTGTCATCATTGCCTGGTTCCTCTAATAGATTGATTAAAAGATAGGGCCGTGCGGACGGGTAAACGTGTGGGGTGATGTCAGGCTGCTGTGGGGTCTTTCTGCCAGAGTTTGTTAGCGCGTGTGCTCAGTATGCACTGTATTGGTATCTGGACTAAAAGTTGTGTGTGATTAGAACCAGCAACATGGAGGAAATAAGAGGACTGACTCAATTTGGATGCTATCTACTGTATCAACTTTCTCCGTGGTTTGATTTCTTTGCAAATATACAGTCAGAAATGATATCCGAATATATTTCCAATTTCACTTGCAACTGGTTAATTTATTTAATAATATCAATTTATTTAAAAATGATTGAAATATGTGTTTATTTAAATATTTGGCATTTGTATTATTGATATGGGTAGTAGTTTTTTTAGTTTTTATGTATTTTTTTAATATTAAAATGATTTCTGAAGAATCAGATGATTCTATAATAATGGATGTGGAAAATTCAGCTTCTCGTTACAGAAAAAATAAAACATTGTAAAGTAATATTGTAGCTGTGATTATTGTGGATGGTTTGCTTTATATACCAAGTGTTCAGTCTTGAATTCTTGCATTTAATTTGTTGTTTGAATTATTCAGTTTAAGTGATAAAGTAAACAGCTGTTTTTATTTTACATTTATCTCACACCGTTTCTTTCTACCACTTGTTGTTGTTGTGTTAGATTTTATTAATGGATCTCAAGGAGTATTAGGGCTCTTGAGTGAAGGACTCATCCCTAGTTTATCTTAATAGTCTTGGTGAAGGCAGACGTGTCTGTGTGTGTGAAAGAGCGTATATGTGTCTGTTCTCATGCTGGTACATTTTCTCCTCATCTCCACTGGCAACCACAGCTCACAGTATGTGCCAACCACAAAATGAAGTGGACATCCATGAAGCATGCTGGTAGATCCTGTGTTAAAGACAAAAATAAATGCAGATAATGAACCCAGCATGCAAAGAATCACACTTTCCACTTGGAAATGGATGTGTCCTTATATTTTAACACCAGTCATATAATGCTATATTTTTGGATAATGTTATTACCATGGAGACAGAAAGTTAAATGTTATACTTTACCTACAGTAGTAGTGTATCCAAAATTTTGGTCCTTTTAATGAAATTTTAACCTGCATCTATGTTACATATTATAACCTCTGCAAGTGACATCAATTTAGCAGTCTGGCCACAGAGCTTCTGTGGTAACAATGCACAACCCAGTATGTCAGATGCATAGGGTACTTTGTATTACATTCTTCAAAGAAGACCTTGAGAATCGGCGTTATTATAGTTAACTAAGGGGGCATTTACATGACACCATTTTCAACTAAATACGGAAAGTGTTTTATGCAATTTGTCCATTTACACGACAACAGTATTTTGGGGGCCAGAGAACTTGGATTTTAACGATTCCGTTATTGTCCGTAAATTTGTGAAAATGGAGACATCATGCGCATTTGTATTACGTGTTAAGTTTATAGGTATGTGCACAGGCGCATAGTGTTTCTTTACAAAGTGACATCACCACCTACAGGCCTGGCATGCATAAATAAAATTTTTGTAGTTTTCGCTGATCTGTGTGAACTGGGATCGTTTTAACATTGTTGTCTGTACATACATTTTTTCAAAAATGCAAAAAAAAAAAAAATTATTTTTTGTACATTTTTAGTACATTGTTGTTGTGTAAACATACCCTAAAACAAACTGAAGCAAGAATTTTTTTTTTTTTTTACAATTTTTAACTGAAATAAAACAAAATATTACAAATGAAAAATCATTTCAGCTTGTTGCAAGACATTTCTTTTAATGTAGTGTAAACTAATGTGTTAAAATAACTAAAACTAAAAACATGAAATAATAGTAATAATAACTATGTAGACTGTACTGTATATACACTACTAAAATTACAAATTACTAAAACTTTGAAATGAAAACACAAAATAACAACTTTTTAGTGTTTAGTGTAAAGTTTTTAGTGTTTTAGTGCTTGTGTAATTTAATTGAGTTTTGCCTCTTTAACTTTTGTAAACATTACAAAGTCATACAAGTTTTTTTTTCATTTATTTACAGTACAGAGTGCAACAAAGAAAAGCAGGGTGGTACTGTAAATTTGGCCAAAATATTAAGTGTGATAACATTGTTTTGTTGTTGGGCCCCTAATTCTGTACAGTTTTATAAATATTGGCTTTGTAGAGTCGTGTCGGCTGCATTGGTTTTGTTCAAGTTCATTTTGTTTACTTGTTTCTTTGTTCTGTTATGTGCCGCTTTGCCAAATGGTCTTTGGAAAGCCGAATTCTGCAGCATTGATTGTTACAGCATCACCGCGATGCACAGCAACAGCTCTCTGCTCTAACTGTGCACCACTTTTTGAAATGTTAGCCTGATACAAATTTGGTAGCGATAACGATTCGCCTCATTGAAAGTTGTAGTGGTTGTAGGCAGGAGACCAAAGCTGTGTTCTTTGGCTCCAATGTCTCTCAGATTTTCTTCATGTTTGCTTTTGCCACTCTTTTATTTCTTGCTCTTTCTCTATTTCTGACTCTCTCCCTCACCCAGACTGGAGGTTCTGAAAAGATTTTCATTTGGCACAGGAACGGGGGTTGGAACAGTTTGCCAGGAGACGAAAGAAACCTTTGAGGCTCTGGGAGACTTAAGCGCTAATTCTCCTTGCACATAACCCGGCCCCCCTCCAGCGCCTCGTTCTCCTGCTAACCCCCGTCCCCCTCTCTAAGGTCATAATTAGCAGAGTATGGAGTAACAAACGTAAAAGTCTCTCCATTAATAACGTATAACGGCCGCTGGCCCTCTCCATTTTAAAAGCCAGTTCTTCTTCCTCTCAGCGAAAACCCCTGGCTAACGCGTAAAGACCAACACACATCTAAAAAGGCAAAGATGATATTAAATTAATGCGATCTGAAACCAAACAATGGAACGTGTTTATGTTTCTTTGTATCGAGCAAGTGATGGATGGATTAATGAGAGAGAAATTAATTACAATTTGATGAGCCGCAGTGGGTGTTGCGATATTAACAGTCAGACAGATGTTGTAATGCAACTCAACAACATAACAGCATTGAGACTCAACAACATAACAGTATTCGTTTACACTTAGACTTTTTGTCTCACGTTTTGACCACTAGGGGGAGTATTTTGCGTGAGTTTCGGGTTTAAAAGATGCATGCTAACTTTACGCAGTGCAGACTTTTACTTTAGATTATCCGCAGCATTAATTCTGCTGTTTGTCAAGGTGATCGATCAAGGCTTTTGTGGTATAGTAAAGCGCTAGCGCTAAGTGCTAAACTTAATTTATTATTGTAGCACCAGCCCACACAATACTCCTTAAATTAATTTGTCCTTTCAACCACTCTTTAAGGAAGCTATGAAGCCTCTTTTTTTCCTTTTCGATCTAACTGGAAATCAAATATGAAAAGAAAATAACAAAAATTAACACAGTCAACATCTATATACTCATGTGGTTCCAAATCTGTATGACTATCAAAAAAACAGATTTGTCTATACAATGAAAGTCAAGATTCTTTTGGACCCCATTGACTTCCATTGTATAGAAATAGTTTTAAAATATCCACAGAAGAAGTTATACAGGTTTGGAACAACAAGAAGGCCCCTCATTTTTAATTTTTGGGTGAACTATACCTTTAAAATCGCTTTTGCGAAACTCACTTTCCACTTTACCTGCTTCTAAATGGCCTGTAAGGAGAACTCTCCCCTCGTAATCTGATGCCAGTTTTTCAGTTCATTCTTGAAAGGTAATGGCTGGGATTTAGACTTCGTAATCCAGTCTGGATCAGTGTAAAAGGCCAGTCTCGTCCCAGAGCCCTTGATGGGCTGGCTGTCATAAATAGGCCTGCTTGCAACAGAGAAATAACCTTAATTTGGAGGTTGGGAGCTGTGGTTGTAATGATACAGCCTTTAGGGTGATGTTGTTCGTGTGATGGGTATTTGTCAGTCAGGGAATTGTAGCCTAATGGTTTTGTAGGCCAGTTCATTCCCCTTGGTATTTCTAATTTGCCCCACACTATTTGTCCCCTTTTGGAAAAAAAACAAAAAAACAGGAAAAACAGGCATAAAGGGAGTGAGGCTTACTATTAGACACCCTCCATATATCACATCAGCCTCGGAAATTGCGGCACCAAATTATTTGTTTGTGCGTGGATGTGTGTGGTCTCTCAGTGCCCGTATAAATGAGGCAATGCCGTGGCGTTTCTGAGAAGCACGGTCATGTATTCAGAATGCCCATTTTCACAGACACAACGCATTAGTGTTGCATTAGGCCACGACTGAGAGGGCCAGGCCGGTTACAGCCCCTTGATATTTCCTCTGCTTCCATAGCGAAAAGAGGAAAGAAAAGACGAGAAGGGGAAAATAACCCCATGCCAATGAGTGTTGTGTCAGTGAGCCAGTGTTAGACCGGAGTTGCGTGTCTTCTCATTAAATTTTTGCAGTGTAGTTGGTTTTTCCACTTTAATGCTTGGGAGGATACTGGCCTCTTCCATCGAGAGAGAGAGAGAGAACGGGTCGAGATGCAGCCTGCGGACTGCACCACGCTGCCCAATTTGTCTTACTTCTAGGGAAGCTGTTTAAAGTACAATGCTTTCTTTTTTTTCCCTTTCTTCTCAAATTGGCGAGATTCCCGCTGTCTTTCCGCCACTCCAAATATCTGTGCTTTCATCAGTCAGACCTGTATTGAGTGTGCTCGGAAAATGGCTTGTGATCAGTGTATGTCCGTTCTGATTTATTCCACTCCTAACAGTCACTCGGTGTGCGTATAGTGAATTAGATGACCACATTATACATACGCATGTTCCCATATGATCGTTCTGATCCTGTAACTCTCTCGGAATAACCTGATGTTACTTATCTTCAGGTTTCTGTACCCTGATACTGAATCAGTGGGTCTCTGAATTAGTGAGGATCTTCAAAGCATGTGGTCTTTGCTGAAATTATACTAGCATGCTAATGTTGCATTTTGTGCATCAAAAAACTCTGTGCCTTAAAGGTGAAGTGTGTAATTTCCTTTGCAGAGACCGGTTTAAACAGGTTTCCTGGACACGCCCCGTATCTGTCATTGGTCAGTCTCGCAGATAGTCCCGCCCACACCTCACACCCTGTTGTGAAATCTGAGTTTTTATCTCACAATTCTTTTTTTTTTTCTCGCAATTGCGAGTTTACATCTCGGAATTATACTTTTTTTATTGCAACACTGACATTTACTCGCTATTGCGTGTTTATATCTCACAATTTTTATATTGCGAGATATAAACGCAGTTGTCAGATAAAAGTCCAATTCTGGGGAATGAAAGACTTTTTTTTTTTCCTCTCTGAATTGCAAGCTTATATCTCACAATTCTGATATAACTTGCAATTGCTTGTTATAAAGTCAGAATTGTGAGATATAAACTTAAAAGTCAGAGTTGAGAGTTTATCTCACAATAATGACTCTATTTCTCAGAATTGTTCGTTTCTGTCTTGCAATGTTGACCTTATATCATGCAATTCTGACTTTAAAACTCACAATTGCAAGTTTATATCTCGCAATTCTGAGAAAAAAGTCAGAATTGTGAGATGAATTAGCACCAATGTATGCTAAGCTAGTAGGCTAATCTGTTATCCAAAGGCTAACTAAAAACATACGGAAAGGAAAATGGTTAATTTTACAGTTTTTAGCTTTGGTAATATAATATGATAAGTGACTTAAAAGACATTAACATTTTCATGATTAAGAATAGATACACGTGAAGCAATTTTCTATCATTTCTAATCAGGCAATGAATGTACTCATTCGTCTCTTTTAGAGATGATTCTGAAGGCGTTCTGCTTCAATTTAATACGCTATTCAGTAGTGTAATCACCATGATCATATGATGATAGCTTTGATGAACATGCAGTGCAGATGAGAAAAAAGAATAGTCCTTTTCCAACTCTAAAAACCCTTTTTGATATCTCACTTAAAGGCAGCGTCTTCCCTGTCTTCCACTTTTCTTTCCTTACATTTTTCTTTTTCTGTGTGGTGGTATTAAAAACAATCAGCATGGCAAAGAGCTGTAAATGTGCCTGACGTTAAGTTCAAACAGCAGCCGAGCGGCAGTTCAATGTACAAGCGTGAAATCAAACCCAAAAGTAGAAATACTTTTTCAAATCTTTGCCGCTTGACAGCTGTGATTGCCTTTGCTGGCTGAGCTGTGTCTTTGATGGTTCACTCTACCTTGACTAGTGTTGATGGGTTAGCAGCGTGACTACTGATTGGTTTGGCTGTCTTTGACCTCTTGTAACCTTCTCCTGCACTGGGTCGCAGCAGATGAGGGTGCAATGATGCTTGTATGTCCACTCAAAAATGTTAATTCCTTTAGTTGACACTCTCTTAAGTCATTACAAACCCATATGACTCTCTTTCTTCAGCAGAACACAAAACGAGACATTCTGTTTTCCCTGCTCTTTTCCCTGCGGTTAAAATGAACAGGGACTGAAGCTTTCAAGCCTCAAAAAGGACCATAAAAATATAATTAAAGTGGTCTGTTTGACTTAAATTTCAATCTGCTCATCACTCAAGTCGTTGTATGACTTCAGAAGGCTTGGAATATAGTGTGCAAGAATTATGGACTGCTTTTAAGATGCTTCCGCTGTGCTTCGCATCTTTTTGAAGCTTGAAAGCTTTAGTGCTCATTGATCATAATTCCATGGAAAACAGTCTTCAGAATTTCTCATTTTGTGTTCTACAGCAGAAAAAAAAAATTATGACAGAATTTTTTGGGGTGAACTATACCTTTAGCTCCAAGATTTCTGACCAGCATGTTGAAGGTCTTTCACTCCATTATGATAAAGAAGTATATTTTAGCAGACTTTTAAAAAGAGTAGTTATTACAGAAATATTATACTTTAAAAGAATATTCAGTTCTTCCAAAAAAAAAATAAAAAATTGTATTTACTCACCCTCATGCTGAACACAAAAGAAGATATTTTGAAGAATGTTGGTAGCCAGACAGTTGACGGTATCCATTGACTTCCATAATATGTATTTTTTATTTTATTTTTTTTTTCATACTATGGAAGTCAATGGCTACCGGTTATTGTTTGGTTACCAACATTCTACAGTCAAAATTATAATCGAGTACTTTACATGTGCTTTAGTTAATGCTGTCAAATCAATTAATCGTGCTGTCAAATCGATTAATATTTGTATATGATTTATATTATATATAAATATATATTACATATATTTCTTAAGTATACATATACATATACACAGTACACACACATATCATTTAAACACAAACTTTTATTTTGAATGTGATTAATCGTGATTAATCGGTTTGACAGCATTATGTTATTCAACACATATTAAGTGTACTTCATTATGTTTTAATTATCTTTTGTTGTGCTTTGAAGATTTCAAAATGTACTTTAAAGTACAACTTTTCATTTGACATTATTAAAAAGAACACTTTTTAAAAGCATACTCAACGTAGTCATTAAAGTGAACTCTGCACACTTAAAATATACCTTTATTTCATTGATATTATATTATCTGCAAGTTCAGCTTGTTAAAATACTTTTAAGGTTTGAAGTACACTACAAGTGCACATTGAATGCAATTTAGCACACTTCGTTTTCACAAGGGCTCCTCCGACCAGATGTCTGACAGATGGGCTTCCACTGTCATGCCCTTGGGAGTGCTGTGAATTTTCCATACTTTTTCATGAAATTCTTTCTCCGTATTCCGCCTGTCCTTCAGTTTTCAAATGGCACGAAGAGTGCGGGGTGGGATAGGATGCTTCCAGGAAGGGTTTTGGCCCGGTCGGTTCTCCATTCCTCATGTGGAGACAAGCGGCGGTGTTCCTCCTGAAATCTCTTTGGATTTACGCTGCCAGTCCTGCCATCTTTCTTGCGTTAATCACCCCGGGCTTCGCTCGCCACTCACCGGAGGGGGCGATGGATGGGCCATTGGGGAAATGGAATGGAGAGTGGCCAGGCGTGACAGAGGAGATGAGGAGACAGTCAGTATAGGAGAGGAGAATAAAGAAGATGATAACCACCTTAACACACATCCACACACACACATTTTGCTTTGAAATATCCCACGCCCCAACATTTAGGGCAGATGACGCCACCTGGAACAAGTGTCTTAAATCACCATCAGTGACTCAAGGCCCCACCAAGGCCTTAAACAATCAGTACTGTCATTTGCATGGAGTTCTTAATAGTGCTCAACTGGGTTTTAATGGCTGATCAGCAATATCTAGAGAGCAGGGTACTAATATAATGATTGGAACAAAAGGATAGTTCACCCAAAATTCTGTCATCATTTACCCACCATCATGGTTGTTTCAAACCTGTATGAATTTCTTCTTCTGTTGAACACAAAAGAAGCTATGGTTACACTTTATTTCGATAGTCCACTTTAGACATTCTATTAACTATAAGTAACTTTGTAACTACATGTCAACTACATGTCAGCTAATTCTCATTAATTTGCAACTACATGTCTACTAACTCTCAGAGTAGACTGTTAGGGTAGGTTTAGGGTTAGTAGAATAAGTTGACAAAGAAAGTGTTAGAAGATAGTCTTAAGTGTTAAGCAGACAGTCTACTAATACTCGACTAACTGCTAGTTGACATGTAGTTGCAAAGATACTTACTGTTAATAGAATGTCTAAAGTGGACTATCGAAATAAAGTGTTACCGAAGCTATTTTAAAGAATGTTGACAGTTGCTGGTAGCCATTGACTTCCATAGTATGGAAAAATACTATGGAAGTCAATGGCTACCGTCAACCGTATGGTTATCTATATTCTTCAAAATATCTTCTTTTGTGTTCAATTATGTATATATTAGGGCTGGGCAAGTAACGCGTTATTATCACGTTAACGCAGTAATTGATTAACGCCGACAATTATTTTATCGTGCATTAACGCAGTTTTTTATTATTATGAAAGTCTGTTGCTCACTGGCTCTGAATACACATACAGACAAACCATGGGTCACAGGAGGGGTGGGATGTTGATCAATACTGGCTTGGGATGGGTGTCATCACGCGTCTCAACCAATGAGAGCATTTGGGGTGGGCCAGCAGCGTTCACATGAATGCTCCCGATTAAATTATTTAGGCTAAGCATCAACATTCACAAAACACTGTTCACTGATATTTTTAACAGAAAAGAATGCAACGTGCTTGTAATCACGACTTCCGTCCCCCGCGTCCCCCGCGTAATCTACGCCCCTGGCGCTCACACTCACTGCTCTATATATAACTGAACTGTGTTCTGGCCCACCTCTTCTGACCAAGCCAGGGATGGCTAAACGAACTGCGCCTGAGCGCGGCACGGAGCGATCACACTAGTCAAACGAACCGGGCTCTGGGGGTCAAACACGCTCGGGCAAGGTTAAGATTGCCTAGTGTGATACACCCTTATTCTCCCGCATCCTGCACACAGTCTCTACCCACCCGCACCTGCTGTGTGTATGTGTGTGTGTGTGTGTGTGTGTGTGTGTGAGAAGAGTTTTTTTTGCAAAAACAGAGAACAGATAACAGATAACAAAACTGATAAAATGTTCAAAAATCATGTTTTCTGTCGGACATTTCTTCCTGAACGCCGCTTTTGTTTCTTCTTTAGTTTTAGTTTGTGTTATTGTATTTCCCAGATGCTTGGTGCCTAGCGGTGCTTTGGTGCCCAGCCAAAAAAATGGCTTTTAGGCTGTGTGACTATGAGGATTTTCGAGGATGTGACAGGATGTTGACAAGCGTTCGGTGAACGGTCCAAAAGAAAATCTAATTACCATGATGCGCGGCCAAAGTTCTGGCTAGCAGATGACTGCAGGGCCTATTAGCAGAAATTAACGGAAACTGATAGCGACAGTTCTCCCGATCCTGGGCTTTTAGTGGTCACTCTGGCTTGGTCCTTGCCACAAGCATTCTTTCACACACTGTCTACACACTTTCTCCTCCGCTCTTCTCATGTAGTCAGGGCCACGTTTCTCCATTCTTGTCTGGAAGTGCAGATACTTTGTTAGCATGAACCACAATGCAAATGCTAATCATGTTTTGCTTAAGAATATCTGCATTTCTGTACAGACTTTACTTGAAGAAATTACTCCTCCAAAAATGACTTTACCAGTTTAAATTTGGTCTCTTCCTGTCCAATGAGTACATGTGGTACTTAAATTTTTGTCAGTTTTGAAACTTGGCAGTAGTGTTGTTTTAGTGTTATTTATGTACTATAATAGTTTTTTATAAATTATAGTTAATTGTCTTTTATTTTTTATAATTTCAGTTTTCATTTTAATTTTAGTTTAATTTGTAATTTTGTTATGTGTATTTTTTTATTATTATAAAGTATTACTATTTCGGATACATTTTTATTTCAGTTTTACATTATTTATTTTTGATATTTTTAGATATTTAGATATTGAGTAATTTTAGTGCTTCAACTGTATTTTATGCTAGTTACCAAGGTTTACGTTTTTACCTTACATTTACAATTTATTTTATTTAAGCTAATTATACTTTACTGAAGGAACTCTGTGTTTAGGCTTAAACCTAAAAAAAAATGCCCCAAAATGATTTTAACAGGTTAAATTTAGCCTGTTTCTGTCATAGAAGATTGAGAAAAAAAGCGTTTTTCTGCTACTTTTTTGCCATTTCTTGGCATTTTTGGAACTTGTGAGCAGCGTTATTTTAGTGTTATTTATATACTATTATAGTTTTTTTTTATTAATACTTGTATATTGAATTTGCTTTTTTATTTCAGCTTCAATTTAATTTTAGTAATTTTAATTAAATTTTTTAATACTATTTAGGTTTCAAATTTTATTTCAGTTTTAGTTTGCATTTAGTTTTAATTTATTTCCAGTCAGTGATTTTAGTGCTTCAACATTTCAAATTTTTTCATCTAATATTGTTTTTTTATTTTATTTAGGCTTTATTTTGGTTATCAAAAATGATTTTAATGTTTTCATTTTGGTTACTATAATTACCCTGCTAAGCATGAATAACCATGCACTTTTGTTGCAAAGGAAGCTCTAACATTCTGCCTAACATCTAATTTAGTGTTTAACGGAAGGCAGAAAAGGATTGGAATGACACGACGGTGAGTAAACGACAGGATTCTCATCGGGTGAACTGTTCCTTTAAGGGTTTTGAGTTTGGGTTAAGTGTTTTGGTTCATCTTCCACTCTCCCTGTGGGCTGAATCTGTGTATAGTTTAGCTAGCGTTATGCTAGCCTTTTGTCTGATTACGTGACCTTATCACAGCAGCTGTCTGTTTGTGTGTGCGTTGTGGTGGGAGTATTGCCTGTCATATGTGGCCGTGCACGGCCTTGCGCCGAGAGGGGTTTTGTATTGCATAGGAAGTGTTTTGGGCCGTGCGGCAGATGGTGGGTAACAAAATATCATTACATTTGTGCTCTGAGGCTGTGCTGGCAGCCAAATGATAATATAGAAGTCTGCAACTCCAGCAGCAATGAGATTCTCTGACCCTATTACCTGGGAATACAGAGCAGGGAAAACACACAGAGTGCAGAGAACAGAATTATATATGGTGAGAGGGAATTTTTGTCAAGTGTGTGCGCATACGCTGCTCCTTCATCTCTAATCATCTCAGCACATTTATTTTTCATGTGAGCGTCTTTTTAACTTTCTGCTGCTTGTTATTATTTCCTGCTGTACAGAATGTAATATGATTCATAAGGAATATCTTACACATTGAGGAATCAAAATCTAATTTAATCTCTGAAATAGCCAATTTTGGGGGTGTTTGGGAAAAAAAAATGTTAACGGAGAAAAAAATAGGGACAATTTTAGATTCTGCACCAATACTAGCTCTCTAATCAAAGAAGAAGAAAAAATGCATTGACCGTGTTTGCACGTTTTACAAATGTTATTCTGATTTGGTATAAAATTAGAAAACATAACATATAACATACATAACATAACATAACATAACATAACATAACATAACATAACATAACATAACATAACGTAATATCCCACAAGTCACAACCCTACATAGGAAAAGCAGTGTGTTCTGGATGGATAAAATGGATAATATAATATAATATAATATAATATAATATAATATAATATAACAATTTTTTTATTTGATTATTTATTTAGTCAAATATTTTATCATTCTAATATTATTATATGACTATTAGAATAATAAAATATAATATTGGAATTATGAAATATGCATTTATTGCATGCACTCATGGTGTTCTTCAGTCATATTTTGGATAATGGTGAAAAAAATTTAATGTATGTTATGACTGATATTGCACTTCAAGTTTCACAAATTACCCTGTGATATGTGGTATACAATAAGAAAACAATCTAATCTAAAATATTATATCTCACGAGCCTACATAGGGTATAATATAATTATATTAAAATTATAAAATATTAATTAATTTATTGCATGCAATCGTGGTGTTCTGCTGTGGTGAAAATGGTCATGGAGAAACTTTTTTATGACATATTTTGATGCGAAAAAACATGACTAATGTTCTAAATATAAGTGGACATAAGGGGGAAGAAAATTAAATGTATGATATGACCGATACAAAAAATGCTGTCATCATGTGGTAGAAGAAAAAAAAAGTGGTATCATCTGTAACTAGATTATAGTAGGAATAAAAAGGAAACGCTGCGATTTCATCCTGAAGTCAAGCATGGGTCAGCTTAGCCTGTAGAAATAAATCTTTTGTTCATTTCTCACCCTTGCTCTCATGAAAGCTGAGAAAACTCTTGCTGGAGCCCTGGGATGGAATTGTTTTCTGTGACCAGGATGAAGAGTTGGAAAAGCCACCTCATCTGTTGATGCCCGTGTTAGCAGTGGCACATGGGCTGAGGTCATCAGAAACACACCATCTTTCAGATTTCATCTTGTTGTTTTTCCATCGATCACAGCATGCAACTCTCAATAGGGCTTTAAAGGAGAGGTTGATGTGCTCGATAGTGTACCGCTGCTGCTGTTGTTGTGTGTGTGTGTTTTCTCCTGTAGTGTGCTACAGGGGTTATGTTGTCATTTTTGGACTCTGTGTATTGATGTTGCATGCTCCTTTCATTTTTACCCCGGTTCTGCTGTCACAAGATCAGCAACACTTTTTTTTCCCTGGGTTTTAAATTTCAAGCAATACTTTTTTTTTTTTAAGCCTTAAATATTTTAATAGATGCAAAGCGTGCAGCTAAGGTCGCCCACACACTAGAGTTTACTTTGTGTCTGAGAAGGCTGTGGATCCATTCCCTGCTGGAATATCCAGCTTAAGCTGATACCGTAGCTGTGTCATGGAACATGCTAGCTGGTTTATAGGCAGTCTAAGCTGGTATTTAATTGGTCCAAGCTGGTTATTCATAATTTAGTAGGCCATCTTGGACCAACAAACCAGCTAGCAGCTGCTCATATCAGTGTAAGGTGGTCAAGCTGGGTTTTAGAACTTGGCAGCCAGTCAACCAGCTACAGCTAATGACATGCATGGATTGGACCAGCTTGAACCAGAAAATGACTTGTTTTGACTAGCAAATGACCAACTTAGACCAAGTTTTTTTTTTCCCCCTCAACTGGGCCAATTTCAACGGGAATAGTTTGTTTACAAGAATATAGAGGGAAAAAAATAAGGATTTGCAATAGTGAAAGATGAGGAAATGTTATCTTTGCCTCAGCATTCTCAGAAATTTATTTTAAATAAATAAATAGATACATGTGTAGTGTACTTCACACACACACACACACACACACACACATACAGTGGTGTGAAAAAGTGTTGGCCCCCTTCCTGATTTCTTATTTTTTTGCATGTTTGTCACACTTTAATGTTTCAGATCATCAAACAAATTTGACAAACATGCAAAAAAATAAGAAATCAGGAAGGGGGCCAACAAATGGGAAAAAAACAGAAAATTTAAACAAATGGGAAAAAAAACAGATAATGTAATATTAATGAAATGAATGTCCACTTAAGTGCATTTAAGAAAGTAACCTACACTTTTATGACTTTTATGTTTTTTGCACATTTGTAAAAGGAGTTTTAAAGTGTTTAAAAGTGCACTTATTTTGATGTGTTGACTAACAACATGTAAAGTACTTATAATTTTAGCTGTAATGTGTTATTTACTATTACATTTCAAAAGTAACAAATTGCAACTTTATCATTACTAATGTGTAATTAATTAATAATGTGTAAATATATTTTAAACACATGACAACAGTTTCAGTAGAAATGACATTAAAGTATATTTTAAAAATAGTTTCAATAGACATGATAATATAGTGTATTTTGATTTACCATAAGGCAATATTAATTAAAATATAATTCAGCCAACTGCATTTAATATAAATTAAAACTCTAATTCACTTTAATTTAAATGAAATTAATATGCAGGTAGTTGTCCAAAAACTAAATTAAAATTTGCACTTAAGTTTATTATTTTATGTTTTTTTATTAATTTTTTTATTTATAATAAATCTACGTCTTTGTCACAAGGGATTTCGGTTACACTTTATTTTACAGTGTCCTTGTTACGGTGTAATTATACATTTAAGTACTGAGTAATATTAATTAACAACATGTACTTAGTATATGGTTAGGATGAGTTTGATTTAGAGTCAATTGCATGTAATAAAGCATAATTTATTGTTATTACTATGGTAAGTAAATGTAACTTGTGTAAAACTGTAAAATAAAGTGTTACCAGGATTTTCATTAACCAATGAGAAGCCAGATTTGGAAATCCTACTTATTGTATTCTGACTTGATGTCATACTTTTTCCAAACTCTCAAAAACCAACTTTACATGTTCATATCAACAAGCTTTCCATAGTCATCTAAGCCATCTAAGACCAAAGTACCAAAAAGCCAAGTAAATGAAAAAAGAAGGAGTCATAATATGTTGTACTCTATGGCAAATTCATACAAAATATGTGGAAAAAACCAACAACCCAACCTAAAGCTAACTATAAATCCCAACCCCAAAACCTAAACATACAAAAGTCAAAACCTTTGGATTTTGAGCTTACAAATTTGCCATCTCATACATATTATCACTCTGAGTTCCCATTAGAATGTGTTAACATATTTCCTGCCAATACCATGGTATTTTTGAACTATAGCATTCTTTGTAATAAAATTCCACGCTACATGAAGGTATTACAGTCTGATAGCATCGCTGGTACCCCACAGTACTTCTACTAGAGGTCGGCGTGAAGGGCACGTTGACTTATGTCTTGTGGCGATCTAAAAGCAGCCACATATGTTGCTGTGACACGAAACCCGTCCGCCGTCGCAGCATCTGATCCGGCGTGCCCGTTCCTGCAGAGTAAATGCATAGGCTATGTATTTTTAGCATCTCTGAGAGATGAGTCACACTTTACTGTACACACCTGCGAGACGCAGGTACTCGCCCGAATTTCTCCAACCGCTATCGCTTCAATTCAATTCCGTGTTCTATTCTGGTTCGGGATGGGTTTTTTGATAGACACGCTCTGTCGATCCTTTTCTCCGCCAACATGATATGCCTTTGGATGTTGACATAATCTGTTCAGCCCCTTTCTGTAAGCCTCACTGCCATAGATGTAGTTATCAATCCAAGCAGACAAATGTCATTCCTAATCTCCTTGTCTGCGCTGGATTGAGCTCTCCGTTCAAAAACGACTGCCGCCATTTCAGCCTTATCGTCTTTATCTCTGATTTTCATTATCTCTTCCTGCCGGCCGTCGAGCGGGACGGTCGACCGCAAAAAAGCTTGCGAGGCCAGCGAAGATGCTGAAAGCTGAGCAGATATGAGTCCTTAAGCCACATTGCCTGCTCATCTCAAATAGATCTCTGGAGGAAATAAGTGTTGGTGTATCACTGGGCGGATTTACCTCAGGTTGGGCATTAGACGATCACAATTGGAAATGAAACGCAGCTTACTGGCTTAGTTTGGATGGGCCACCTTATCATCTTGAGTTTGTTTCCTGTTGGCACAAAAAAAAAAAGAATAAAATGTTTGGCCACTGGCAGCTGTATAAAAAAAGAGAAGCCCTCATTAGATCTAGAAGAGCAGCAGGAGCGCTTAGCAACTGTGTACATTGGCAAGGGGAGTGGACTTCCTGTGTATGGGTGTGGGGCTTAAGAGACCCCATGTGATGAGGTTTTTTCTGAATAAATGGATGAGATGGGTGAAGAGCAAGGGAGGGATGAGTGAAAAGATGAGATGAGATATCTCACAAAATGGCTTTGTTTCCCAAAGCGACTTTATATCAAATGTGACTTTAATTGTCACAAATATGACTTTATATCTCACTGTGTGGCTTAATATCTCACAAAGATAAAGATTTCTTACGTGACTTTATTTCAACCATATTTCTTGCAATTGCAACTTTATTTCTTCTTATTACATTAATTCTCACAATTTGATTTAAAATCACATTGATCAATGTGTGATTGTGTTACTATGTCTTGATATCTCACAATTTCCACTTTGTTTCTCACAATTTTAACTTTATATCTCACAATGTCACTACTTTTCAGAGTATGACTTTATATCTTGCAGTGTGACTTTTATTTTTAATTTGTTTTGCATTTGTCTTTTTACAAGGTTATTAGAGGGTTAATAGAGTTAACTAAAACTAAAACCATAAAAAATGATACTTCAAATAAAAGTACATGTTAACTGAAATTAAATAAAATATATTATTTAAAAAAAACCTAATATTATTTTATTTAATTTTATTTCTCATTTTCATGAAGTTTATTTTGATATACTAAAATAACTAAAACTATAACTGAAATAAAAAATATAAAATCTATGTACTGTAGACATATATAAAAAAAACAATACAAATAACAAAAACTTTGAAAAAATAAACAAATAAATAAAAGCTATAATAGTATGTTGTTGATACTAAAACAACACTGCTCTGAGACACAAACAGGCTTCCATAATACCCACATATAAAATATGATAATATACAACGAAATGTTCCTTCACAGATGTCTAGTCAATGTATGTATGCTTACTGGGTTGTGTAATGACCCCTTTAGACCCAATTTCAGATTACACGGCTGTTTCCTTAAAGAATGTGTGTTGTTTTTCTTCTAAGAGAAGCTCAAAAAAGGTTCATCATTGCTGTCTTGCTGCTGGGATTGGGTGTTTATCTCACTATCAGATCATTTCATCTGTTTATTTGCCTTTAAATGCTAAACTTTGAGAGACACACAATAAGACAATGCAGCTCTTTGTCGGTACGCTGAATAGCCTCTGCATCCATGCTGGATTTACGTAACGCTTTGTGGAGTGAAAAAGTGAACGGGAATACAATGATCATTTGAGTGGCAGGTTGAGCTGGAACAAAGAGGCGAGCAGAAAGAATTTCAATTGGATTAAATAGAATGGGTGGAGAACATTAGTAGTAGGTCACCTCCTTTATCACCACAAGTCACTCGTACCACTGTTGTAATCTGTTTAATTAGCATTCATCAGACACGTGCTCTCGTGAATGCAAGTCCACGAGCGCTGTGAGAGCAGGCGAGTGATCTTCTCAAGAGCAGCTTCCACCATGATTGACAAGCCTTTAGATTTCCTCTGGCAACATTAGCTGATCAGACAAATAGCTGCAAGACTTTGTGTCCTGTTGTTAAATTAAACCCTGATGCCATTTCAATACTAACCCACCGACTGCATGTAAATGTATAATTATATATGTAAGTAAAAATATAAAAATAAGCTTTTGTATGGTCTTATTGTGTTTTTTTGTTTGTTTTTGTTTTGTTTTGTTTTTTTGCTGCTGCATATAAAAGAATGCTTATAACTTGAAAAAAATAAGCTTATTAAGATAATTACATAAAATAAAATGTATCAGAAATAAATAAAAAGCCCTCTACAATAATGCCAGTCAGGTTTTGCTTTATGAGCTTTTCATTCATTCATTCATTCATTCATTCATGCATACATTCATTCATGCATGCATGCATGCATAATAAATAAAAAATACATAAATAAATAAATAGTAGTAGTAGTAGTAGTAGAAGTAGTAGTATTCATTTTTTATTAATATTTATTTATTTGTTTATTTTGGTGCATATAACAGAATATTGGAAAACAAATACTTGTAAATAAGCTTATTAAGATATTTACAAAAATAATAATTATCAGAAATAAATTAAATAATAAAATAAGCTCAAAACCGTCAACAGCAAAAAGGTTTTAGCATCAAAACATATGTGTTCAAGCTGTGCCCACTAAATAAGCCACCAGAAAATCAACATAATGAGCAAACATCTACAGTGTGTGTGCCAGTCAGGTTTTGCTTTGTTTGTGAGCTTTAAATAAACAAATAATAATAATAATTTGTTTTATTTTATTTTATTTTATTTTATTTTGTTTTGTTTTGTTTTGTTAACCATTGCTGGTTACAATATGAGTTTCTTGGCACTTTCATGTTGCATGTTGCACATTTACAAACCAGTTAAGATCTTGTTCAAAGATAAACTGGTCCAGGGTTTTTTAGTGGAATTCTGATATTTGGAGGGAAACTGCGCTGACATAAGCCATCATGGATTTATAATGAAAATGTATGAAGGTTGTGGCTAGCTTAGCTAGTTTGATACAAATAATAATGTAGAATATGAAAGCGCTAGCTGTGATAAGAGAACTATGTTCACCTAAACTACTCGTTGTAAAATAGCTGTTTTCTCATGCGATCGGGCTGTGGAATCCCAGCCGTTCCAGCTCTGCGTCTGTCTGAGAGCGTAACTTTGGCTTTCTGACAGGGTCGGTCTGGCCCTCTTTACCAAACGGCTCCTTAAATCTAGTTCACTGTTCCCTTCTGTATCCTGATAGTCGTTCGCTGGCTTCCATGAAGTATTGATTCCAAAATAACTTCAAAGCTACTTTAGAAGTGGATGGAGCGAGGCGGGAGATGAAGAGTGTGAGTCAACGGAGCCGATAAGAGTGTGTGTGTGTGTGTGTGTGTTGAGGGGCGTTTTCTGTTAAGGACTGGCAGGAGAATAGACATTCCTGAGAAAATGCATTTGCTAGATGTTGGCTTTTGATACTCGCTAGTTCTTTTAGCCTCCATGTTTTCTTCTTGTTTACAGGTTGCTCAATGCTTTCTCTCCGAATGTCGCAGGACTTCTGTCTTTCACGTTTTTGAGTCTTACTTTCACAGATGTATCAGGTCTTGTGCTTGTGTGTGTTTGTTTGCATAATTTACTCACAGTTCCTGACCTTTAGATCCCTCCGCAAATCTGTTTGTTTTCAGAGCTACTGATTATTATTCCGTGTTTCTCATTAATCACTCCGACACAAAACAGAATTCACAACCAGTTTTACTGAAGCAAAGTCACATATTTCACAGCAAAACAGGATATTCATCCAGAAGAATCACAGAAATCATTACTAACCTTGTTTACTTAGGGATAGTCCCAGGTAACAAATTTTGGTTATAAAATGTTGTGGGAACATTGTTTTGAAATGTTTCTAAAATGTTGACATGTCTAGTTTTCTCGCTGTGATTGTATCACACTTTAAAGGTTACAAAAACATTTTCTACAATGTTCTACTAGCTTTATTTTCACCCAAAATATAACATTATTTGAACATTTATTTTTAATATTCTAAGAACGTTATAATGAACAGTTTTCTTGTCATGATTATAGCATTATTTAAGTGTTTCATTTTGATTTTATGTTGACTTTAAAGGCCGACCAAATCTTACAAGTGACAAATGTGTGGAGCTATCCTGAGGAAGTGAACTCATGCTGACAGAAGCAAAGGCCACGAAACAGTCTCAGTAAATACAGATGTACCCCGACTTCACACACACCGAACAAGGAAACGGAAATTTACATATTTAAAAAATATGAATATGATTTTTCAAACACTAAACTTCTTATGTACACTTTTTTGAATGTATTGAAAAAATAGACTTTTATCAGAGAGAAAATGTTGTTTTACCAGTTAGTCATTCCACAGTAGCTTGTCTAAATGCCTTAAAGGGGTCATATGATGCGATTTCAAGTTTTCCTTTCTCTTTGGAGTGTTACAAGCTGATTGTGCATAGATAAGATCCCTGAAGTTGCAAAGACTAAAGTCTCAAAACCAAAGAGATATTCTTTATCAAAGTTAAGACTCTGCCACGCCTACCTAAAACTGCTCGTTCTAACACGCCCCCACATATCTACCTCTACCGGTTGTATTACCGTGACTCATTGTGACATTAATATTGAGTGACGCTGGGTCAAAATTAGTTAGAACATTTTCTGTGACTCAGTGTTACACTGGCATTGTTTGAAAACAGCCTGAATGCTCAACTATAAAATAAGGTTAAACTAACCTATAATCAACTCGCTATTCTGTTTTTTATAACCCAGCCCCACAATTGCAAACATAATCGCTAGTTTTCATCTGTGCAAAAACCCCAGCTGTTAAGTCAATGTGTCCAGCTCAGCGCCGGTAATGTTTTAAAAAGAAAAGTTTCTAGCGAAGGTTTAATTATTCCACATGTGTGCTCAGTGGTGATTTGAGCAATCGGGGGAGGACGTTGCCTTCTTTATATCCTGATTCCTGTCAAAAGCCTCGGTGTAGGTGCAGGTCCTGTTGGATTTGAGCTTGCTGTGTGAGCGTATATTACACAGCTATATGTCAATTGAAATGTCGTTTGAGAATTATAAATGAATAGTTCACCCAAAAATTACATGGGTGAGAAAAATAAAATAAAATAAAATAATAAAATAAAATAAAACCCATTCTTAAAATCATTTAGAACACTGAATCTGCATACCAACCCCTTGGGAACCATCCAAGACACTCAACCACATGAAAACTGTGCTAAAACCCCTTAAAACACTTTAGCAACCCCGTAGGCAAGATAAATCTCTTTTTTTCTGAAACAATGACAATATGAAGAAAATGTTTTAATTGAAAATGCTGTCTGATGCTTATTTAACTGAATAATCTCCTTAATTATCATGCAGTAGTTACAGCTGTTTGTAGATAGATATGCTGTTATTTTTGGATGTTTTTTTGTGTGTGTTGGGCTTGTTGTCACTGGATTACCTGTGTGCTTTTAAAGCAGCACTATGTAACTTTTTCTTTGTTCAAAATTTGCAAAAATGTATATAATGGGCGAGTACATCATGAATTCATCTTCCAAACCGCGTTTTTGTCTTATTCCGAATCACTATGGTACACTTATAATAAGTACTTATATTTGGACTATTGTAGCCTGGTCGGGTCGTCACCGCTGCGGAGGAACACATACCTGCGTGAATCGCCATAGACATAAACTTAGAGAAGTAGCTCCGGTTGGAATGTTCTTCCACGGGATGTGTGCAGTTCTGTTTATTAACCGCTGCTTTAACACAAGTTGTAATTGCTCAGTCAGACATTTGCTTTGCACACCTGGCAGTTGTTGTTTTTTTTGTCTAAGAAAATCCAAATGACACCATGCTTCCGTCCCTGTGGCTTTAAAAACAAACCAGTTGGACGTTATGGAAATGTTAATGTTTGTATTTCAATTTGAATGAAACCTCCAGCCCATATTTGTCATTTCAAACGTACACCTCAGTTAAAAAAAGTGTGGCTTAAAAAAAAAAAAGAGTATTTTATTACCAGCATTATCTCAGAATTTCTGTTCATGCTTGGCTAAGTTTTAATGCTAATGTGCATGTGGTTTTCTCACCGAGCGCATTGGCTGATGTATCTACAGCCATGAGCTCTTTGATTGGATTGCTCTTAAGGGAGTCTGTTAGAATAATGCAAAGAGAAAAACAGAGACAGATGAGTTGGTGTTAAAGGGGGGTGAAGGAAACTAGTCTGGTCTTCAGCTGCAGTGAAATCTGGGTCATTCGGGGGTGCTGTGAGGGGATTCTGGTGTCGTGGAGGTCAGCAGTGATTGAGGTCGAGGAGTCAGCTGCCCTCGGCCTCCGCATCTGTGGAATCCAGAGAAAGTTGTTAATGACAGCTTTAGTCCAGAAAATGTCAATTCACTGTCTGCCTACCTGTGTGTGTATGTGCACAGGCTATATACAGTCCATAATTACTGTTTTTTAACATTTACTGAGCAATTATGGTGTAAACGGTAATGGTAAACTCATAAAGCAGATTATACAGGTAACTGAACTAATTAAAGAACCACGATACATGCTGGGTAAAATGCACTGTCACAGGCATCACACAGTCATCATGTTTTTTGGCTGCGCATAAGAATCAACATTTTGCCAAAAATGTAACGCTTGCACATGAGTTGCAGTTCAAAGCGTAAATGCATTCATATCGCCTCTGCACTGCAGTATGAACATTTAAATGTGTGACGTGTACACGCTGAGTGAGAAGTTAAAGGTAAAATACATCTGCCTAGTATCTAATGTGGATCCAATTCAGTTTGTTTGTTTATTTATTAAAAAATAAATACTTTTATTCAGCAAGAATGCAATATCTATCTATCTATCTATCTATCTATCTATCTATCTGTCTATCTATCTGTCTGTCTGTCTGTCTGTCTGTCTGTCTGTGTGTAGATAGATAAATAAATAAAATGTAGCCTTGATGAGCATAAGAGTTTTCTTTCAAAAACATTAAAAATATCAGACCAACCCCAAACTTTCGAATGGTAGCTAGCTAGCTAAACAAACAAACATACATACATACATACATACATTGGTACGCCAGCAGGTGGCAAAATGAGTCTTAATGAGTGACTTAATGGCAACGTTTACATGGACATCAGTAATCTAATTATTTACCTTATTCTAAATAAGCCAATATTATGATTATGGTGTTTACATGAGTTGCTTTTAGAATATTCCTTTCATGTTCGCGTTTTACATGTTATAGTACATAGTTCGATTAATGGCATACGTCATTACGTCCCACGTGATCTTTACTGCACTTTAATAATGCGACTAAAATGTCTTAATTCGATTAGTGTTTACTTCGATTATGACTTTAGCCGGATTAAGGTAATCAAAAATCTCTGTTTACATGGTAGATTCTTAATCAGAGTATTGTCTTAATCGTATTAAAATCGGAGTATTTTTGTCCATGTAAACGTACTCATTGAGTCATTTATTAAACCGATTCATTCAGAAACGATTAATTCCGAAATAAAACACCCCCTACTGTGTTTTGCTCGGAAGCAAAAAAAAACAACAACAAATGAAGCTACTGGCAATATTTTGTCTAAAATGTAAGTTACTCAGTTTTAACTTCTTGTTTATCGAACTGTTTATGGAATTGCAATTGTACTGTTTTCCCTAAGAATTGCTGTTATTTGGACACGAATGACATGAGCTGCGAGTGTGATATTGCATTAATATTTAATGTACATTTATATTTCTGATAAGCAGATGTGTAATGAGCAGAATAATATACAGTTAACCGGTCATTATCACAAAATAAAACCCTTTAGAGTGCTACAAGACCCTCATTTTACGCTAAATGACCGGTGTCCTGACATTTTATCCTGCCAGATTGTCCTACCAGGCCTTACTGCGCATGCCCACATCAACATTACATCACTTTTCTCACTCTGAACAATGATAATTACTGTATCTGCATTACTGTAAGGGGTAGGTTTAGGGTTGGGGTAGGTGTAGGTGTAGACGTTAATAAAACACAATCGAATAGGCAGAAAAATTAATTTATTGTTGGTTTCCGGCCGTTGCTGTATCCCTTCTAGCCACAACCCTGAACAACACATAATTATATATATAGCAAAAACAAATGGTTTATAAATGTCTCAGAGTCAAATTGTGTCTGGAGACTTTTGTTATTGGTCAAACTATGGAAGGTGTTTCATAAAGTGCTTTATTCGAGGCTAATGTAATGGCTGAGAGGGCCGCAGGTGAACTTTCTCCCCGGAGCACTTTTAATTTGTGCTACTTGATGCGGATCCCTGAAGGACACAGATTCCACTTTAACAGGTTAATCTCTGAGGGATTGAGCGCCTAGAGAGGGACCGAGAGAGAAAGCGTGTGTGTGTGTGTGTGTGTGTGTGTGTGTGCAGTGCTGGTATTTGTCAGTGGACTGCTTAGGGATTTGGGAGTTGATCTGTTAGATGAGGGTCCCTGGGGGGGATTTTAGCAGTCTGGTCATCCCAGTGCTGTTTAACCTGTGCTGTTGAAAATAATGCAAACTGATGATATATGAAAGTGTCAACTGTAGGAGCAGACTACAAGATGACATTTGATGATTCATATTTGCATTGCCTTTTCTTTGTATTTATGGCCTTGCAAAAATAATACACCACTGATAAGAATTCCTTCTCCTGAGTCATTGAATCGCTATGAAACGTGTTTGACTGAATTGGTTTCAGAGGTTCTCAAAATGAATCACTCATTGATTTTTTTTTCTTTGTGATGTGTGAACTCTTTTTTACTAAAGTTTATTACTATTCCTTTTTTCTTTCTTCTTTACCTTATTTTTACACTCTTTTCTCTCTCTCACACACTTTCTATTCTGATTCGGCCTTGAGTGAGGGGTGTCAGGGTGTGTTGTTTGAAGGGTCTTTGAAGCGGCTCTGCTTAGGTTATCGGTTCAGAGCAAAGGCCAGCGGCAGCTTGTGTTTAGCATATCGACATTTGCGGCCCAACGATTTGCTCTCATTGGCTTATATGAGGGTCTTCAGCATCAGTGACCTCCTCAGTGAACACTCATACTGTTCATATTACTGAAAATCTAGCTAAAACAAACAAACAAACAAGCAAACAAATGAACAAAAAAAAAACATTTCTCATTCTGTAATTTATTCTATGGTTGGACAATGTATGTAATGCAAAATAAATAAATAAATAAATAATATGTAAATTGTTTTAACATTTTTTCTATTTATTAACAATAATAATAATAATAAATATTATAATTTTTTTTTTTTTTTTTTTTTTTTTTTTTTTTTTTTCAGATTTTTCTGATATATATTGAATAATGTATATTTGCGAATGAACTGAACCTTTTTTTTTATATTATGAATATATATCAATATATATACTGTATGTTTATGTTCAAATTACTTAAATGTTCTTTTTATGACTCTTTTATGGCATTTTTGACCAAACAGCAATTATTCCTAAATACAGTCAAAACATTTAATTCATCAGCTAAACAATTTTTTCCTCAAATGAACAGGGTGATACTGAATCATTTTTATTTATAGATTACAAAAATATAAAAATTTATATTGAAAGTGATTCATTAAAATTATTCAAATTTCCCTATTATAGTCTATCTATCGTAGTTTATTGTTAGTTACATTTTGTAGTTTAAATTAGAAACGCTATTCAAATCTTTTGAGCAAAGAGCAGACATGAAAGAAATTTTATTTAAAAAATTTTTTTTATATCAACACCAACACAGTGGTGAAATATTGTAAATATTCTGTCCTAATTATTATGGCAAGAAGGACAGAATAGTGTATGTGCTAGTGTAGGGTTCACATCAGCATTTTTTTTCCCCCCTCAGTCTCAACCGTCTGGACCAAACCGTCAAAAGTTCTTCCCCTGTGGTTGAGTGTGAGGATATTTAATTTTACCCCATCAAATCTCATATCAGCTTTTGCCAGAATCGACGGTCGGACATTGTAGGGGAATGCAGCTGTCACTCAACGATTCTCCCGAAGCCGAAGTTCCCAAATCCAATTGCGTTTAATTCCAGGCTTACATCCTATATTCCCAGGTGTCCTCATAGATTTACGACGTGAATCCCGACCAGTGTGTGTGTGTGTGTGTGCGTGTGTGCATTGTGGGCGTGGGTCTGTCCCGCAGAGATCCCACATGTTACCCGTATCCTCGCAAGCCGATTGGCTGAGAGAAAATGAGATCCTTTTCCCAGAAGCAACCTCATTTCAAGGGGAAGTGAGCAAAGATCGTATCACTTAGCAAATAGGTACCACTATAGATTATTTCGTCCTTTCCTTCCTTCTCTCCATCCTCCCTAGCTTTTGTCCCTAAATTCATGGAGCTGTGGAACAAGGACAGCTGTGTGTGTGTGTGTGTGTGTGTTTGTGTGTGTGTGTGTGTGTGTGAGTGTGTGTGTGAGCTGCCAATTCCGGGAAGGTTAACCGGCTGGCCATGCTGTTTTTTTAGCTCATTTGAGGTAGCCAGACGTGGCAATGGTGGATAGATAGAAGACAAGAAAAGGAAACCCACAATAATAATAATAATAAGCATGATGATGATACGGATCCCGTATATCTGTCCTGTCCATCTGGTTAGCTTTCCTGTGTAGCTTATTTTAGAGGTGTATATGAGACTGTCATAATAGACTCCTCAGATCAAACACTGGGATCATACTGACAGATCTGACAAACCGCAAAACACCATCTGAATATCAAATTCCACCCTATATCAGCATGTTGAAACACAATTAGACCTGGTCTTAGTCTCAGATGACATCAGCCTTATACTGTATGTAGTGTATACAATTATAGCAGAAGTTTTACCAAAACAGCAAGATGCAGTCTGATTGGCTGGCAATTTCTGCTGTCAGGCTGCATGGTTTCTTATCAGTCTGCTTCCTACAATGAATGATTCTGGGGAAGAACTAGTTACCAAAATTTGTGAGGTTTACGTGATTGTAGTATACTCATGAGTTTGAGATTTTAAACTTTGAATTGAGAAATAATTCATATTTAATTTGTTAATAGTTATGGTGGCATTTTGGATAATATCTTGTGGTATGTTTGGTTAGAGTAGAGGAACTCTGCTTTTGTTTAAGATGGTTATTATAGTTAAACCATGGTAACCACAAATTAACCATGGTTTTGCTATACTAAACATAGTTTAACCATGGTATTTTTAGTAAAACTGTGGTAATACAAATGGTAATCAATCCGTCAAAAAAACATGGTTACTATACTGTACTTTTACTATAATAAAACCATGGTTAATTTTCGTAGGGGGTTTCTTGGTTAGGCTGGTGTTTAGTTTGGTGGCAAGCTGGTTTCCCAACCCAAAACTGCCCAAAAATCCCTCTAAAACCAGCCAATCGGTCAAACTGACAAGGCTATGGGCTTAGGTTGGTTTTAGTGGCAACATGGCTGCCATTAATAGTTGCTTTGAAGGCCCGTTCACATCAATGACGACAACTATAACTAAGGTTTTAATAATTGTTCTACAATTGAAAATAGCGTCATCCACGCCACAGCAATAACGATAACGACATGAATGACAAAACACTGACAGCCGATCAGAAATCCACTGACATTAAAGTAGAGCCTGACCGATATATCGTTTTGGCGATTTTATCGGCCGATGTGAGCCTGTCGCAGATATATCGGTATCGGCGAATATGCCGCCGATATGAAATTTTTTTTACAGAACATAAAACGCAGATAAAATGCATGGAAATGGTGTAATTATGTAGTTTGTCCAGAAGAGCGCGCTCTATTGTTTGCTACTGGCGACCTGGATGAAACACTTTAAAGCTTAAGTGTATGGAATACCATTGAAACTTTGAACGGCCATATCTCCG
>NW_015639085.1:331809-332175 GCF_001515625.1 Sinocyclocheilus rhinocerous
TAGAGCCCGACCGATATATCGTTTAGCCGATATGAGCCTGTCACCGATATATCGGTATCGGCGAATACGCCGCCGATATGAAAATTTTTTTTACAGAACATATAACGCAGATAAAATGCTTGAAATGGTGTAATTACTTAGTTTGTCCAGCAGAGCGCGCTCTATTGTTTGCTACTGGCGACCTGGATGAAACGCTTTTGAAGCTTAAGTCTATAGAAAAACACTGAAACTTTGAACGGCCATATCTCCGTAACGGCGCGGCAGATCCGCACCAAATTTGGGGGATTCCTTCAACGCCGAATTGAGTGTACGTCTCGAGGCCCCCTTTCGAATGAGACCACCCCTGCGTCGATAGCCCCCGGGGTC
>NW_015639085.1:332220-333299 GCF_001515625.1 Sinocyclocheilus rhinocerous
GGGGTTCGGGAGTTACGGGTGGTTAAATTCGATGTCCGGCGCCGACCGATCAAGCGATCCCGGGGGGCTACCGACGCGCGGAGGGTGGCGTTCGCGAGATAGTGACACCAGTCAACACTTTCACTTCAGTAAGGAGGTCTCTTGTTCAGGCAGCAGCATTCAAGCGTTGTCTTATTCGACTGTAAGTGCCCTGCGAAGTGGACTTCACATGATATTCCGCCATGATTCCAGTTCCAAGGGAACGTACACGTTACATTCAAAGGGCATTAAAGTGCGCGAGATGTTAATTTAAATTGTATTTATTTACAGTCAAACTTCACACTTCTCTAGTAATTTTCGTCTGTGTGTGAAGACAGTAGCGCAGATCTGTGAATTAATGTTCCGAAGTGAAATAAACTTCAAAGGAATAAAGTTGGATGGAATTGAATTGAATTAAAGTTGAATAAACTTCAACTTTACTGTTACGTGCACTGATGTCAGACTCATTTTGGATAATAAAGTTTATTGTTAAATTGTTAAATGCCCTGCCTCCATTACATATCTTTGTCACGTCATTATAAGTGTTTGATCACCACATTTGAGTGATCATTGCAAAAAATGTGTTTATGTATACAGTATATATTCTGTTTATGTTTATGTTATGTTTCTATTTATATACTGTATTCTATATATAGTACCAGTAAAAAGTTTGGACACACTAATGGGAAAGTGTCCAAACTTTTGATTGGTACTGTACTATAATATACACAAAGAATATTGGTCAATTTATCGATATCGGCCTTTTTTTACTCCCTAATATCGGTATCGGTATCGGCCCCCTCTATTCAAATTCTATTCTTTATAAAAAAAAATTAAAAAATTAAAAAACTTGCCCCTTTTAGACTTGCACTCTATTTATTTACTAACTGCTTGTTTTTCTTAAAAAAAAACAAAAACACTTGCTTGTCTAATCTTTTTGCATTCTGTCTATTTGTTTCCTTTGTTTCCTTTTTACAATTATAATTCTGACTTTCTGAGTTCTGGTTAACAAAAGCAAAAAAAGGCCTCTAACGCCTCTAACACCTATTCTTTTTCTATTC
>NW_015639085.1:335566-340612 GCF_001515625.1 Sinocyclocheilus rhinocerous
TTACTAACTGCTTGTTTTTTTTTAAAAAAAACAAAAACACTTGCTTGTCTAATCTTTTTGCATTCTGTCTATTTGTTTCCTTTTTATTTATTATACAATTATAATTCTGACTTTCTGAGTTCTGGTTAACAAAAGCAAAAAAAGGCCTCTAACACTAGCTTGCTCTATTCTTTTTCTATTCTATCTGTTTTCTTTTTATTTATTATATGATTAAAAAAAAAAAACCTTGCTACGTGTACTGCATTAAGCTAACTGAGACTTGTTATAGCACTTGCATATCATTGCTCTTTTGTTGATTTTGATTGCTTCCATTGTCCTCATTTGTAAGTCGCTTTGGATAAAAGAGTCTGCTAAATGTCTAAATGTAAATGTAAATGTAATATAGTTGTCGTTATGACTATATTTCATGTTGTTAACATGCCTTAAAGTCAGTGTGACTGGGAAGTTGCGACCACCTTTTTTCAGTATTGTGACATTCTGGATTCTAGTTGCAGTTGTTAATATTCACAACAGCCATATAGTTTGTGTTGTGTATACAGTGTATGTGTGTGTGTGTGTGTGTGTGTGTGTGTGTGTGTGTTTGAGTGTGTGAGTGTATCTTTGGTTGTAAACAGTAGGATTGTCTCTGGCTCTTGTGTTTTATGGCCCTGCATGAAGCCCGCTAATGCGACATGCTGCCTTGTTAAACCACCTCTTCCTTTTTCACATCACTCTCTCCGTTCCTTTCTCCGCCCTTAACCCTGACCATGACTCCAGCACTTTATTGCTCTGATGTTGTCCTCTGATCCGCGCGGTGTCTTTCCCCGCCTTTTGTCATCTCCCGCTCTCTCTTTCTCTCACAGACGCACACACACATTCTTCAACGAGAGGCTTTATGTCACTATAAAACATCGTAAGATGTTCTCCGACCCAAATCATGGGCACACTTTGGTAAATGTTTAGAGAGCACATTGAGAACTTACAGTGGACATGATGTGCTAACAGTGCTGAGCAGCACAAAACAAAGGTAGTAGGCTTCATTCATGACACATTTGTTGAACATTTGGCAGATTTACAGATATTTGCTGTTCTTGTTTTTCGTGAATGAGGCCCAATAAATAGACAACATGTTTTCGCTTGCATTGTTTTTACTGACTGCATATAGTATGACAAATGTAGTCTGATTCAGGAACTCATGATTCTTTTAATGAATTGGTAAAAAAATTATTTACAGTATAACATCAGTTATCATTCTGTATCTAATTAGGCCTACTCCCTGTTGAAAAAACAAAACAAAAAAAACAGCATATGCTGGTTAGGTATATTTTGAAGCATGAAGCATCAGAGCAGGAGTTAGTTGCTCAGGACCAGCTTAGGACCAGCACATGACCAGTTTAAACCAGCTCATGATCAGCTAAGGACCAGCTTAAACCAGCTCAAACCAGCTGCCATGCTTCAAAACATACATATGCTGGTGTTTTTTTTAACAGGACTGTCAGAACTGTTACAAGTAACGTTTATTATGTCAATGTTTATAAAATTATATGCAGTTAAAGATACAAATACACAACAAAGTTATAATAGTATTTTTTTAAAAAGGCTACAGGTGAAACGTTTGGACATACTCGACACATTTGAACTGATTTAATTAAAGTGCCCCTATTATGGGTTATGAAAGGTTCATATTTTGGTTTTGGGAGTCCCCAACAACAGGTTTACATGCATGCAAGGTCAACAAACACTTTCATTGTCTTATAATATGCATTTATTTTTACTTTATTTGCTCAACGACTCCCACAAGATTCGCTATGTTTTGTGTACAGCGTTACCGGGGAAACAACTATTTTTACAGCTCCAAAAGCGGCACCTAGTGGCAAAGAATGAATTTACATTTTCATTCAAGTATCATTTTCAAAAATCTTTAATCTTCGTTAAAAATGAGCTTTGTAGACTTATATAGATTATTCTAATTTTTACATTTCATTACAAACAAAGGTTATTTTTTAAATAAATAAATACCTTTTAAGGTCAAGACAAACTTTGATGTTGGCTTAGAAACAGAAAGTTAGTAGTAGAGCAAGAAGCTTGAAGTTAAAGGTTCATTTTAAAGCTTGAAATGTAAAGCATTTTTTTTTTTCAGTTTGAAGTAATTAAAAAAAAATAATGTAATTATATATACTGTTATGCATATATTTTTTTATTTATGTTATAAATATTTTTTGTTATGTTTATGCTATGTCATCTCAAATAGATTGCTCTGGTGTTCTGAGTGATTTTCTGAAGTTAGGACTGGGAAAAAAAATAAAAGAAATTCAGTAGGAAGCACTGATGTGACATTCAGGTCGTGGCCGAGTGCAGGTGTGCTGGTCCTCTTGATCATGCGTGTTATCCGGGCTGTAGTAATGATGACCTGCAGGTGCACGCTTCCATATGGTGTGTTTCTCACACAAACACTCACACTCGCACTCCTGGGGACTTCCAGCAGTGCCTGGCTTGCATTGTGACTCCGGTGTTGTTGCGGACATGGTCAGTGCCCTGCGGACCTTTCACAACAGAAGCCCACTCCCCTTGGCAAGAAAAAGTGTTTGAGAAAGTTCTCGGATGCCATCTGGCGTACCTCCTTTCTGTCTTTCTCTTGCCTCTGTGCCCTCTTGCCCTCCTCTGCGCATTTGAGGCTTGTTCCCGCTGCGTCAGTTTCCCAACACATGTCAAAGAGGAGCTGCCACCCTCCGGTCTCACCGCAGGACAGATTTCTCCATCTCTCATTCCATTTCCTCCTTCCGTATCACATGCCATCACATCTTTACAGAGTGTTTGTGTCACGGTCCGCTAGCTGGCGGTCACCTTGAAGTGCTCCTGTTATTACTGTAAAATTAGGGTTGGAATTACCACATACTGTAGTACGGGTGGGCAGTGCAGCCAAAAATGTTATCATGTTATGAGTAATTTTATATCATGGTAACAGTATGTCACAATTTTTGCTGGAAATCTAATGAAAAAAGTAAATTTTAAAACCCATGCAGTAATGCATGCTTTTGAATAATAGTGAATACAAATGAAAGATACGTATAATCATTTATTTTCTTTTTATTTGGAACATAATGCAACCAAAAGATAAGAATATTCTCAAAATGAATAATAAAACTGGCATCAGGGCAAACATTCACAGTTTCTTATTATTTAACACTTGAGTTAAAAACAAAACCCTTCAAAATTTAGCTGATCTGATTTTGACTCTAAATTCAACTATTTATTCTTACATAAATGTAGAATTATTATATGTTTTGATTAATATGTTTTGTTTTAAAACATGTATTTAAATCATAAAAAGTTTAATATTTAAAATTAGTACAGTAATATTTGTCAAATAATATTAATGCATTTGATAAAAAAAATGTAACGTATTTATGTATTTTTATTTATTTAAAAAAATCTATATTTATTTAAATAATAAAAAATAGTGGTATAGCAAAATCTCTGCAGGTTGACATGTATCTACTGTTGCACATTAGCTCTACATTGGCAAGTGCTCTCCCCTTGCAGTCTGCATTTGCCCAAAACGTTGGAATTGGAGGACAGAAATGGAATGGTGGGAAAATGGAGGGCTGTTGCGGGAGAGATATTTGCGTCCTCTCCTAATCAGTGCTACCTTGTTCTGCTCCATTACTCCCCCCAAAACAGCTGCTGCTTTCCTCTTTTTATTCTTTCTTTCTGCCTGTTCCCCTCTTTTCATCCAATCTGCATAATCTCCGGTTGTTTGCTCAATTAATTTAATTGATTTTTGGAGCCGCTATGTAACCGTAATCAATACCCACAAGCCTCTCTGCCATTATGCAAATCGAGTTGCATCAGGCTTCCTTCATTACCGCGCTCTGATTGGCTGTCGGTGAGATGTTCAAGAGGTGGCCTGTTATTAAGTGAAATTGTCTTCATTTTAGAGCACTTGCCACATGGTGGGAGTTTGCCCTCTCGTAATGCGATAACAAAAAACCGAGGAAAGCAGGGAAAACATGATGCCATTTTCTTTAAAAACAAACTCAACACTTTTCTCACAGAAGCATGAAGCATGTAACGATTTGTTTTTCCATCACCTGAACATAACATGTTTCCACAAACAAGTACGTGCGCATGTGGGTTTTAAATTAGGTTGATTTCCTCAGGCACCTTTCCTAGGATGACTGCTAAAATCTAAAAATAAGCTGCATCCTTTGCCTGCAAGACTCTCTGCATCTGAGATTTGATGTGTTAGAATACGGCGTTTCAAAACGGTGGAACTAAAGTGCAGCTAAAAATAAATTGGCTTATTTTCTAGACACACAAACAGACGTACAAATAAACACTGGTTAATTGTGGCCAATCTCGCACCTTGGATCACAGGGCCGGCCGTTAACGTGGCCTCATGTTGACCCGCTCTCGCAAGGACGCAAATGTGTCAAGTGTCCTCCAGCATGTCTCATGCCCTGAAAAAAAAATGGAAGAAAGCAAAGCTAGACATATCCACTGACTATCACTCTTTCCCTACACTGCTGTCGTGCTTTCCGTGTCTTTTCTGCCTCGCTGTAATACATGAAGGTTTGTGCCAGGGGCAAGGTGTCGAGAACTGATTGCTTGTCATTGTTTGTGTGCTTCTGATTTTCCAAGTCTTTCCACCAGACGCCGGCTGTCAAAACCCTGCCTGGCGGTTCTGGGCTCGGTCTCTCCGCTTCCATTTTAGTCCATTATTACAGCATTCCCATCTACCCAGATCTCAGCCGAAATGTTAAATACTGCACTGTGCGATTGATGGGAGCGTGCTTTTTGTTCATGTAAATTTGTGTCTCTCTCTGCCCTCTCAGCACATACCGTTCGCACAATGCCAGAATTTGTCACTAGGTGCCTCTTTATTTTTGCTGATTTGCATATAAATGTGAATAATAGATTACACAGAGTACTTCTGCTGTAATGTTTATTCAATTAAATTAATTTTGTTGAAACACCTCATGGAATAATTGAAATCTCCAGACTTCTTGTTATTGAAATTGGCTCAGTCTTAATTGAGAAGTGTGTGTGTGTGTGTGTGTGTGTGAG
>NW_015639085.1:340662-378726 GCF_001515625.1 Sinocyclocheilus rhinocerous
GTGTGTGTGTGTGTGTGGGGTACACCACATTGCCTACACAGGCAGCATCCTGCTAAGGCAGCATATTAATTGAAATGGAGTGACTGATCTGGAACGACGTGGGCAGCAAATCTTCATACCAAAACGCAATATCAAAATCCTTTTAGGGCAAGTCCTTTTAAGGTATAGATATGTATAGGTATATTCCACATTCAACTGATCCAGAAAAGTTAATGTGGCCGCCATCTTGGAACAGTCTCACAGTAAAAATAAAGTTTTAAATATGAATAATTTTCTTACACAAACGCACCAGTTTATGCAGCTTATTTTGCTTCAAAATCTTGACTCTTTAACTCAATATCACAGGTTTTTAAACTATAACTTTTTGAAGTTGTAATGACTGTCTTGTATTGTGTTAGTTTAGCAAAATCATCTGCTGAAGTTTGTAGCAGATACGCATAAAATTACAGTTGCAGACACACAGTCAAATTGCCCTTGAGTGTTCACAGATTGGCTTTGATCGTTCCAATATGGCAGACAGCTAATGTATAGTGGCCCATAAAAACTGCCGCTAATGAGGCATCTATGTATATGTGTCTAGGTGGGTCAGTTCACTTGGTGGCCATCGTTTGTAAAACTTGCATAGTAATGAGATTATGTTCTTCAAATATATGAGCAATTTTCAGGGGTATCCAGAAATCTGCCCATTCACTTCAACTTTTGCTCACCTCCCCTTTCCGTAAATTACTGTTAAAACATTGTGAGCCTCTGCACTGTGCGCTGCTTAAAAATGGGAAGTGTTGGGTCAGAAAGTGAAGTGAAGTGACGTGATATGTGGCCAAGTATGGTGACCCATACTTGGAATTAGTGCTCTGCATTTAACCCATCCAAAGTGCACACACACAGCAGTGAACACACACACGGAGCAGTGGGCAGCCATTTATGCTGCGGCGCCCGGGGAGCAGTTGGGGGTTCGGTGCCTTGCTCAAGGGCACCTCAGTCGTGGTATTGAAGGTGGGAGAGAGCGCTGTACATTCACTCCCCCCACCTACAATCCCTGCCAGTACGAGACTCGAACCCGCAACCTTTGGGTTACGAGTCCGACTCTCTAACCATTAGGCCACGACTTCCCCTATAGAAAGGATAGGATAGAAGTGTAAAGGAAAAGCAGACATGTGTCTTTATTAAACCTCGATGGTACAATAAGCTAACTCAAAATGATCTCTGCTCAAGGTAGCAGATCTGTGTTTAAATTAATTACGGCTATTGGAATAAACAAGCCAAAATAATGGCTTCGTGCCTGGCTTGTTGAGACGAAATGTAAATAAGATGAGTTTTTATTCACTCTGAATTCTAAGTGTAACATCAGCTGCATTCAAAAATGGGTTTTTAAGCTTAGAAACTTACAGATGCTACAGAAGTTGTAAGTCATAGAAAATATGTCAGGGGGTGTAGCACGTTATATGATGATGGTATCAAAAGATACTTCAAAGACTTTCCAAAAAAGAACATGGTTTTAACAAGGTACCGTGTCCAAAAAACATGTTTTTCTTTGTTAGTGCATCAAAAGAGTGCACTGTTAAATGGTAGAACGCTCCCTCTCTGAAATATGTGTGCTAGATCAGCAAATGCATCATGGCTGTTGAAAAGCTATTGAAAACTACTTTAGGCTTATAAAGACCATTACACATTTAGCTAGCAGAAAAAAAAAACGCAGGGAGCGTGTTACCACATTGCAGGAAAATACTATGAATCCACAAAGTAAATCCGTTTATGCATTGTATGGTTATACACAAAGTTTTTATTTTGAGTATTTATGTTAGCATGGTTTTACACAAATTCACTTTGCTTGTATTTATGCAACACTTTATACAATAATCATTTTGCAGTTTACACTGAAATTCGTACTGCTCCCATATTAATGCATCATGTTACATATGTACATAAATTCTTTTTGGCAATGCATTGATGCATCAATGTACATAAACATGGTTTAAAGATTTATTTTTTGGCATTTTCGCCTTTATTATGATAGGACAGAGCTGACAGGAAGCAAAGTGGGAGAGAGATAGGGGGCGGGATCAGGAAAGATCCTCGAGTTGGGCTTCGAACTCGGGACGCCCATAGCGCAACGGCGCTGTATGTCGGCGCACTGCTCAAGGCTATCATCGCCAACTCTAAACGTGGTTTATGCAAACAATTTGTTTTGCTCTGCACTGATGTTGGTAATTAAGTTGGTTCTTATGAAAATGGTTGTGCAAATTTGGTCTACTTGTGTATTGATACAACAATTTACTTTGTGTGGTTTTACAGTATTAGTAGTTTACACAGAAATTTGTTGCACTTGTGGATTTGAAAGACTATTTATGTTAGCATAATTTACAAACAGTTTACGCAAATTCATTGTGCTTACGCATTGATGCAACTTTATCCAAGTATCATTTGAACATGTTCAAACAGTACTTACAAATTAAGACTATAAAGATGCTTTTCTGAGCAAAGTAGGACAAGAGTTTGACCGTTGTTGTTTAGAGCTGAAAAGGTTATTTAGAGACTTGTCTAACATCACTTAATAACGGTATGAGTGGATAGAGTCCCGTGCTGTGAGACTAGCGTTGAAGCTCCAGCCTGTTTTCTGTAATAAGTCCCTGTGCTGTTTGTGATCTGCTCTACTTGTTAGTCGTTGTCTGTGGTGGTGCTCAACAGGACCGCCTGCAGCTGTGCTTTCTGAACGCCACTCGCCATGTGTGTCTTCAACGCTGCACTCAGGTGGGCTGGGAGCCCTGGGCTTCTCTGGAGATCAGGCTGGGTAGGAGGCATGTGGATGCAGGGAATGGAGAACACAGATTGGAAGAGATTAAGAAAGAGACACCAGAGGGTGCCTTGAGGACTAGAGGATTGTGGGATGAGAATGGATGGGTGGTGGAAATTGTCAGGTTGGTGGTCCAGATGAACACAAGGTTAATAGATAGAGAATTGAATACCAAGAAAAGAAGGTTGGAAAGGTAAAGAAAGAGATTGTGTTGGTTGCATTTCTACTGGACTGCTGTTTCCAACTGTTTCTACTATAATTACAATTCGCCACTTTGTGTTGCTTGAAAACTCGTTGGCATACTGTATCATATCAATATCCACACATATCCTTTCAAATCAGAAGACTCAGTGCTTTGGCACATGGATGCATTTTGAACCTTGCTACTAGGGCTGGACGATTTTTCAGATTTTATCGATTAATTCAAATGTAATGCAATGTTAATGATTGTATTAAAACGAGGAATCACGGTTTTGAATAAAAATATTAGCAAATAGAAACGTTGAAAATACATGACTGTTCAAATTGACTATGATGGCGCACATGATTATTAACTGCTCACGTGTGAACACTCTATGAAGGGCCGTAATGTAGAACATATCGATGCTATTCACACAGAGTGTGTTCTTGCATTTGAAAAATGAGACGCGTACAGTGACATGAGAAAAACACATCTGTCAAATGCAGGTTTATATAGAAAAAAAACAATAGAGCAGTGCAGTTGATTGCAAAATCCTGTAAAGGAACTACTATTATATGTTTCATATTTCATGTTTGCATGTTGGTTAAAGGTGATATTATTTTCTTTGTTTTTGCAAAACATTTACTGTTAAAAATAACAGCCTACTACTGGTGTTAAAGGGGTCATATGATGCGATTTCAAGTTTTCCTTTCTCTTTGGAGTGTTTGGACAAAAAATTTCAGAAAAAACAAACAAACAAGATTTTGTTTTGCTCAAGCGGGTGATACAGGTTTGCATCCTCTACCTGATAATTATTAGTGCGGTTAGGGATTTTTAAATATTATGCATTATTTCACTTTCAAATTCGCCGTGTCCTTGAACTGGAGTTTCCTTGAACCCAGTGATGGAGCCATGTTTTGTTTACCTTTGCTGTATTTGGCTAACAAACACTCATTATTACTGATCTAATGCTCAGTAAGCACCGCAGGGGTTCACTTCATTAGAGCAATATGCCGCTCATCTGTTTTCCCCTCCCCTCTTTATCCTCCATTGACTTAACTACTTTTTTCTTTCCCCTTCCTCCTTCCTCTTCCATCATTCTCCTCCACCTCTCTATTTTCCATTCCTCTCTATTCATCTCGCCTCTTTTGCTTTGTTGTTATTTCTGGTAAAGGCTTTATGATTGTTCAGCACCCCTACGGCACTTCTTCACCTCTGTCTCTCGTTCCCCTCACATCTAACCCTGCTCTCTCAGCTAATTGACATGGTGAGGGTTCGAGGGACTCTGAGGCCAACGCCATGCTGTTTGCGAGCTGTTTTGTACCAGAGGCAGGCAGAACGCGGTGATGTGCGTACACCGTGTGCTGCCATAAATTGGGCGTCCCGTGTGACTTGGTAGGTGCAGTTAGCGAGCGCCCTGAAAGCGATGCTCGGAGCGGGAAATACTTCAAATTACCTTAGAGCTACACTGAGCCCAGAGAACAACACTGAAGGTGCAGTGGGGGCAGGATAAGCACTCCAAATCACAGCAAATGCTCGACACATTGTGTCCTGGTGCTCAAGTGGGTGATGGATGTTCAAGTGTGGCCGGCAACATGTACCAATGCAAATCCCCTCGTGCTGATTAAGCTGTTTATTTATTTATTGTATCATAATTTGAGATACTATTATAGTTGTTTTTTTTTTATTTTTTATTTGTTCTTATTTTTGTATTTTTTAAATTAAAATTTTAAAATGTTAGTAATTGTGTTGTGTGCTTTTGTAATTTTTATTAGTTATTTTTTATTTGTATTTCAGTTTTAGTGTAGTTAATTAAATTTAACTGAAAATGAGAAATGTTGCTTTGTTTTGTTATATAATATTTTATTTCAGTTAACGTTTATGTTATTTCAAGTTTATTTCTAGTAAGTTTTAGTAGTAGCCCTATATAATAACACACAGACACACACACACACACACACAGACACACACACACACACACACACAGACAGACAGACAAATGTAAGTTTATTATTACTTTCCATTTTATTGAATTACAAATGCAAAATCCCCAAAATACAGTAAAACAACCACCACAGAAAATACTTTATGATAGAACAGCCAGCAGATAATAAATAAATAAATAAATTTGAAAAATACATAAATAAATAACAAACAGAAAACAGAAAACAGAAAAAAAGCATACTCTACAGTACTTTCGGTGAAATTAAATTAAAAGGTTTTCCCTACTGATGATTCTTCTTATTAATTTGAATGGAAAACAAATTCACCCAATATGACTTTAATGAACCGCATCGTCTTGTTTTCTGTAAAGATTAGTGCTCCTCTCAACCTGGTGTTTTCTTTCTAATAAATATTTATTGTTTTATATTAGACCACAGCTGTGGATTGCGATCCATATTTTGTTTATGAGCCTGAGCCTTGGTCACTGGAACATGTAAGCTGCCTTTTCTTGTTCCACAGGGAGAAATTAAACTATACTGAGCTTAATCTGTGATGACTAGCCTTCTATTGATTTCTCTGAAATGTTTTTGCTGCTCTGATGCCGTTGAATGAAAGCACCAAGGTAAAGTATATCATTTACACAATGCCAATTCAACTCCTCACAATCGATTCTAGCTTGAATTTAACTTTCAGATTGCACCAAGCCCATTATAAAATAATAACTTTTCCGTCCATAAATAGAGTCGGCGCACACTGGGTATCTGAACGCTGGTTTATTGGAAAGGTCCATTAGGCCTCTTTACATGAGGGATCAACATATTCTGTTACACCAAATACACAAAATAATGATCTTTAAAAAAGCATAATATGACCCCTTTAAATGTGTAGTCATTTGATTTGAATTGTCTTGACTCTTTGGTTTGAGCAGTTTTCTTGTTTTATATTATTTCTGAACATAGGATATTATAAAGACACGTTTGTACAGTATTCGCCTTCATATTTCATGCATCATTTTTGCAAAGATATTTAAAAAGTAATTTATTTTACATTTATTTACAACATATTGACCACTTCAGTTGTGCTGCACTTGAAATAGAACCAGATGGTTAAAGTTAGTCCTGTCATGACAACTTTTGGAGAGTTTAGCATGGTAATATAGATGGCGGTGTTGAAGTGTTTGGTCTTGGCGGAATAGATCTGCTACGCTGCTGCGGCAAAGCAAGTACTGAGACTTGCTACTACCAATACATCCACAGACATGCTGCTGCATATATAACATATATAAAAAAAACATATATTACACACATTAAATCACCCTGATCTATACAGGTGGAGCTGGGGGATGTGGAGGTTTTCTGAAGTGTGCTGCAATTTATACAGCAAGCACTAGACAAGCATTTGAATGTGGAGCAGCAAGATCATGGCTGCTGATGTGAAAAGAAACCAATCAGATGTGCCATGCGAATAATGATGTGATTACATAAGATTGAGTTAGAACCTATCGGCCTGCGCCATCTAGAGTTTTGTGAGAGAACTTTGTATTTCTTTAACCACTTGGATGTTACTTGCATCACGTTGTAGTTATGTTTTTAAGTTGATTAGTTGAACAATAAAAAAATCAAAATCTTGAGTTGGACAAAAAATTTCAGAAAAAACAAACAAACAAGATTTTGTTTTGATCAAGCGGGTGATACAGGTTTGCATCCTCTACCTGATCATTTTTAGTGCGGTTAGGGATTTTTAAATATTATGCATTATTTCACTTTCAAATTCGCCGTGTCCTTGAACTGGAGTTTCCTTGAACCCAGTGATGGAGCCATGTTTTGTTTACCTTTGCTGTATTTGGCTAACAAACACTCATTATTACTGATCTAATGCTCAGTAAGCACCGCAGGGGTTCACTTCATTAGAGCAATATGCCGCTCATCTGTTTTCCCCTCCCCTCTTTATCCTCCATTGACTTAACTACTTTTTTCTTTCCCCTTCCTCCTTCCTCTTCCATCATTCTCCTCCACCTCTCTATTTTCCATTCCTCTCTATTCATCTCGCCTCTTTTGCTTTGTTGTTATTTCTGGTAAAGGCTTTATGATTGTTCAGCACCCCTACGGCACTTCTTCACCTCTGTCTCTCGTTCCCCTCACATCTAACCCTGCTCTCTCAGCTAATTGACATGGTGAGGGTTCGAGGGACTCTGAGGCCAACGCCATGCTGTTTGCGAGCTGTTTTGTACCAGAGGCAGGCAGAACGCGGTGATGTGCGTACACCGTGTGCTGCCATAAATTGGGCGTCCCGTGTGACTTGGTAGGTGCAGTTAGCGAGCGCCCTGAAAGCGATGCTCGGAGCGGGAAATACTTCAAATTACCTTAGAGCTACACTGAGCCCAGAGAACAACACTGAAGGTGCAGTGGGGGCAGGATAAGCACTCCAAATCACAGCAAATGCTCGACACATTGTGTCCTGGTGCTCAAGTGGGTGATGGATGTTCAAGTGTGGCCGGCAACATGTACCAATGCAAATCCCCTCGTGCTGATTAAGCTGTTTATTTATTTATTGTATCATAATTTGAGATACTATTATAGTTGTTTTTTTTTTTTTTTTAATTTGTTCTTATTTTTGTATTTTTTAAATTTAAATTTTAAAATGTTAGTAATTGTGTTGTGTGCTTTTGTAATTTTTATTAGTTATTTTTTATTTGTATTTCAGTTTTAGTGTAGTTAATTAAATTTAACTGAAAATGAGAAATGTTGCTTTGTTTTGTTATATAATATTTTATTTCAGTTAACGTTTATGTTATTTCAAGTTTATTTCTAGTAAGTTTTAGTAGTAGCCCTATATAATAACACACAGACACACACACACACACACACAGACACACACACACACACACACACAGACAGACAGACAAATGTAAGTTTATTATTACTTTCCATTTTATTGAATTACAAATGCAAAATCCCCAAAATACAGTAAAACAACCACCACAGAAAATACTTTATGATAGAACAGCCAGCAGATAATAAATAAATAAATAAATTTGAAAAATACATAAATAAATAACAAACAGAAAACAGAAAGAAAAAGAAAAAAAGCATACTCTACAGTACTTTCGGTGAAATTAAATTAAAAGGTTTTCCCTACTGATGATTCTTCTTATTAATTTGAATGGAAAACAAATTCACCCAATATGACTTTAATGAACCGCATCGTCTTGTTTTCTGTAAAGATTAGTGCTCCTCTCAACCTGGTGTTTTCTTTCTAATAAATATTTATTGTTTTATATTAGACCACAGCTGTGGATTGCGATCCATATTTTGTTTATGAGCCTGAGCCTTGGTCACTGGAACATGTAAGCTGCCTTTTCTTGTTCCACAGGGAGAAATTAAACTATACTGAGCTTAATCTGTGATGACTAGCCTTCTATTGATTTCTCTGAAATGTTTTTGCTGCTCTGATGCCGTTGAATGAAAGCACCAAGGTAAAGTATATCATTTACACAATGCCAATTCAACTTCTCACAATCGATTCTAGCTTGAATTTAACTTTCAGATTGCACCAAGCCCATTATAAAGTAATAACTCTGCCCTCCATAAATAGAGTCGGTGCACATTGGGTATCTGAACGCTGGTTTATTGGAAAGGTCCATTAGGCCTCTTTACATGAGGGAAGGTTTACTGTAATATTTCTGTTTGGTCGTCGGTGATGGAAAGAGAATCCAGGGCACAATACCCTCCATCAGGGCAGTAAATTCATTATTCCCTTCTTTATTCCATTGTCTAATAGCTTTCTCAAGGATGTGTGTACAGCTTGAATGAAATATGGTTGTGCGTCAGTCTATTTGAATTGAAATGAGATGTCTCTACTTCTCCCTGTCATTTAGTGGAGCTAAAATTGAGGACCGACATAAATCAAATGATTTTTAGGGCGTTGCTGGGCCACTTAAAATGAAAGAATTAATATAAATGAATAGAGTCAGAAATGTAGGCTTGAAAAGCTGACCCAACAGAATAAATCGATAAGTTTATGTATCTTAGTGGTAAGCAAAATAAGCGAATTTGCAAGTGCCGGTAAACCTACACCAACAAAATGTTTTGAACGCTCAGATCACAATTAATAATGTTAGATAATAAAAGATTACGCTAGATAATAAAATATCCAATTGAATGACATGAACATGTTCCACTAACAAACTAACACTGATAACGTTTTGCCACTTAGTTTGTTATATAATGCAAAAATATAATATTTTTATTCAGATATATACTATGGTATTTACATGGTACTCCAAAGTACTACATTATATCATTAATATACAATGACACTAATATACAAGATCACTAATCTACGATATCATTAATATTTACATAATGTAGCATGGTAATACTAAGGTGTTTTTACTTTAGTGTTGCCATGCTACATGCAAATAGCATTGTATATTAATATGGAAGTCAGTACTATGGTATATATCAGAGAAAAATGGTATTAGCATCTCAAATCTCTGTATCACAGTTCGTTTTTGCGATTCAGTCGCGCACACACAGCATCAGTGCCATCCTGTCACCCATCAGCCCAGTTCTCCTTGTGTCTCTTTAATACATCACTTCCTGTCTTTGATGTCTCTGGGAAGCACAGTTTTTGCGTGTTGCCATGAGCTCTGCCGTCGTCTCAGGATTTCAAATTGAATTTTACAGAGCAGAGCATGAGGAGGAAAAAGGCAGTCCCTCTCCCTTCCTCTCTCTTAACATAAACTGACACACACACACACACACACACACACACACACACACGCAAATGCATTCAAACACATACCACCTTCTTTACACCTCTGAATTGTTGATGCATTGTTTATACTCTTTTAATAAGTTCAAATTTGTCACTCCAAATGCCACTGTTATTTCATATGCACAGAAGAATATGAAGTGCCACATAAGAAAACGTACTCATTAGCCGAGAGCGAGCGAGCTAAGAACAGGGATTGCTTTCACCTCCTCTTTCTCCTTCCTTCCAAAGTGGTTTAAGTGTATTTTTAATGGGAGGCTGAATTGAGAGCTTTACCACTGATGCTTTCCGAGCTTTACCGCCTCCACCCCCATTTCACAGGTGCATAATTAGATTTGGTAGTCCAATGAGAAATACATTTCATAGGTATGTTTTATCAGCTGAAAATACGTTTCACCAGTTCTCCTCATTTATTAGTTGGATTCACTTCAGCACACCGACGTCTTATCGGAAATTGCTTTGAGTCGCTAACACCAGGCATTTTACTTACAAATGTCTAATTGAGGGAATTTATTTTTATTTTTGCCTTTGCAGAGCTGTCGTTGTGGCCAGGTCGTTTCGTTTAGCGCTGCGTTAAACTACGCTATGTGCGAGGCACGTCTTTATACGTCTCTGTGATATTTACGCAAATTCCGATCTGCCCCATGCACATTTGCTTCATCTGAAATGCATCGGATTTTGGAAACTGGATGTTGTTCTCCTTTTCTGATCAATTTTCTTTGAATAAATGGGGGATTTTATGGAATGTCCTCTTTTAGCATTACTCTTTAAAGCCAGGATGAATTTCACTTGCAGATTGAGAAACTGCAAGAACCGCTGAAGACCATTTTGATGAAAACCTGGAAATCTGACTCACTAATTGGCCTCATTTTCTTCGCAATCATAATCCACAGGGTGGCTGGTAGTGTAAAGCTCAATCTTTGTGAAACAGATGTGGTTGGTTAAAAGCTTCTTTTGTTTTACTCTTTAGGGAACGAAGTGCGTTTTTTTAATGCTCTTTAAATGGAAAGTCAACATGAAATCGTAACTGTCTTAATATACATTCCAGGTCTTTCGTGTATTCCTCAGTGCATGTTGTTTGCTTGCATAATTTTAAAATCAAAACATAAAAAAACTCTAAAACAACTTTACATCTGCACTATGGAAGCCTGTTTCCACCACTGAATAAAAAATAAAAAAAAGGTTAAAAAAAAAACTTTTTTTTTAATGCAATTGCAAGTTTACATCTTGCAATTCTGACTTTTTCCCAGAATTGTGAGATATAAACTCACAATTCTGAGTTTACATCATGCAGTTCTGAGACAAAAAAAATCTAAATTGCGAGATGTAAATTTGCAATTGCGAGAAAAAGGTCAGAATTGTAAGATAAAAACTCACAATTACCTTTTTAAATGTTTTATTCATGTTAGCTAAATAGCTAGTTAACCAATATTTTAGGCTAGTATTATAGGTAATATAGCCTAGCTTTTTAAAATCTTACCAATATGTAAAAACAGTTATTGCCATATTTAATGCTTGTTGACTTTAATGTAATAATGGTTACCGCAATAATAAGAACAATATTTTGAAAAGAAATGTTAACATTGGGATGCATCAAATAACTTACACAAGACAAATGTGCAGTTCTGTTGCTTGTTGACTTTAAGTTTTTCAAAATGAATTATACTAATGTTTAAAAGTGTAAAGCCATTATGAAGAAATTCAAACTTCTAAACTGATCAAAAGTGGCAGTAAGCACATTTATAATATCACAATTATTATTATTTTTTTTTTATGATTTACAATTTATTTAAAATCATGTGACACTGAAGACTGGGGTAATGGCTGATGAAAATTCAGCTTTGCCATCACAGGAATAAATTACATTTTAAAATTAAATTTGAATTGTAAATTGTAAAATTAAAATTGTAATACTATTTCAGAATTGTACTGCTCCTGCCGTATTTTAAATCAAATAAATGGAGCCCTGTTGAGCAAAAGCGATTAAACGCTCTTTTTGTCCTCCTATGTATTTATCTTTGTCACAATGGGACACACAGGATTCAAGATGTCTCCTCCCCTTTCACATTTCAGCCCATTTCCAGTGTCTCCATGATTTCAGCACAAAGTAAAAGTGTAGTGAATGTTATATTTGGAAGTGCCACACTGAGTGATTATGAAGCAGTTCCACACAGCTAAATAAGCATGATTCAGAAAGTGCATGTGATGAATGTAGGTGTGTAATCTACTGAGGCTGCAATCTCTGTGCCACGTGCAGCGTTCGCTGTATTTATCATATCGAATATGTGTCCGCATACACACACGTGCACAAAAAATTATGAAAACAAATTACAAGTTGGCAAAGCAGCCTAAAGCAAAGTTGTATGAACCCACGCCACGTCCGTGACAACCTGACGACATGAATGATGTCTGCCATTGTGTATGTGTGTGTAGTCATGGTCGATCACACAGTTTGTTCTGGTTGGCAGTGTTTTGTTTGGTTTAAAAGCTTTGCAGCCACCAGATGGTTTTCCTGCCATGAAGCAGTGGGTCTGTCATTAGCCACTGGCAGGGGGGAAGAGCTCGTTGTTTGCATTGGGCCAGCGCTGAGCTGTGTGTGGCTCTGTGTGTGTGTGTGTTTATAGAATAGGGGTCTCATCACCTCATGTGGGTGTTAATCGAATTTCCACATTCACGAATTTCATGTCCAACACTTTGCCGCGTCCAGCCGTGGTGAGATTACACTGTGGAAATCTTGACATTGACTAGCCTCCCCATTCACAGCCTTTGCTCTTGTTTTCCACACTACAAACAATAATTTCATACGCGTGGCTGTCTTAATCTTGTCTGTGCTCGTAAATTGAGTTTCCAGGTGTGTTTGCCAAACCCAAATTCTAGAAAGCTGGGGTGAGTATATTAGCTATATTAGCTAATAAATAACGACATAAGAACAGAGTTGAGAAATTGTCATTTTGATAGCTTAGTCCACACACTATTTGCTCTACAATCTTGAAAGGAATTAGTAACTGTATACCAAACTAACATGCAGAAAGAAAACCATTAAACAGGAAATGATATCCATTATGTCATATAGAGGAACTTTTTAGACAAGACTGCATGTCAAGGTCTAAAAAGACTCTTGTTAAATATAAAATTTAATGTAAATATAAAAGTTAATGCAACATAAATGTAATGATACAGTATGTAGGAATTTATATATATATATATATATATATATAAGTACCTTTTGAAATTTATGACATTTTTAGAGTGTTTAAATTTGAACTTTAGTTGAAAATTATGTAAAATATTTTAAAATCTAAATGAAAGACTAGATTTTTTTTACTTTTCTTGATCTTGGTCAAGAAACAGTAACACAGATGCTAGTATATTTGTTTTTATATGTGACCCTGGGCCACAAAACCAGTCAAAAGGGTAATTTTTTTAAATTGAGATTTGTACATCATCTGAATAAATAAGCTTTCCATTTATGTATGTCACATATCACATGTGTGAAATTATTTTTTACATGGTGATAGATTTGTCTCTTTAGATCAAATCAGGATAAGAACAAATGTCTTAACTACAAAAAAGTCGCATACTTCACCTTTTGAAAGGTGTGCACATTTCCTTCATCGGTTATGCATTATTACATCATTCTCTCCATTTACTTTTGTGCTGACATTTTCTGTGTCCAAGGCCGTATTGGTGTTTGAGCAGTAATAGATTAGCTGTGACCTGCGAGGTGACCCCTTTTGCATGAAGGAGCACCACGGGTCTCCGTATCGATTCAAAATCATTAGCCGGATGGCGGCGGCATGTGTGGTGTCATCGCAACCAGTTGAGGCTAAACACATTGCCTTTTCTCTTTCCAGATGAGGTTACGAAACACATGCAGTCACCTACGCACAAAACGAGAGCTGTAAAACGCGTGTTTGTCAATGTTTCTTGACATTAGCACAATGATTTCTACTTAAAACTCCAATATGAAACATTCACACATTTAAAAAAAAACACTAGAACATCGCACCTCTGTCATCAAAGACATATCTGTGGCCAAATTAAACTCATCTCTGTCAAACCAAACAGGTTGGTGATGACTAATTGTTTAAAAAATGTAAACGAGACATAGAGAAAGATCCCAAGTGAGACAAATGACATGAATGCGAATTTGACGCCGGAAATGCGGTATCTACCGTCGTGATTTATTCACACGGAAGATCTGTGAAGCATATTGCAGAGGGCAAAGAACATTCGCAGTTTCACAGAACACATGGCGGCCTGGTTGGAATCCAGCCCTTCTGTGAAAGCGCTGTTCACGTTATGCGTTTTGTTTCAAACGATAACGCAATTCTGATTGGGTGTGGATCTATTCCATGCTTTTATTTTTATTTTTTTTTGCTCACACCAATTCTTATATTCACAAACGCTATCTTTCTCACTCTCTCTGGGAAATCAGATCACAAAGGAAACTCGTGTAGCCCAGGGACTGTTGTTTTTTAGTGAACTTTGGCTGCGTGTGTATGTAATGAAATTCTCCGGTGCAGCATACAGGACTAATGAAGCCAGCAGAAAGCATAATGCAGTGCCTGATAGACTCCAAGGAGTTCTGGGCAAACTACGAGAGAAAGCTAGAGAGAGAGCGAGAGAGTAAGAGGTACCGAGAGCGTTCCTGGCATTCGGTAGGAACCTCGAGGGACTGAACTCCATGGCCGGTTCTAGCTTTTGTATGCAAATAGAAGTGAGGGGAAGTAGAGTGCTATTTCGAGGTCTCGTCTTTTTCTCTCTCGTTTCCTGTGGGCCCGAGTTCCATGCCCGAACGTCCTGCCCCGAGGCGCCCCCTTTTCCACACACTTCGAACACAAACACACGTCCACTGGAGCGGCGCCAGCGTCTCCTCCCAGTCACAGCCACGGGAAGCAGTTTTCTCATTCTCTTTCCTCACAGTGACTGACTGCTGTCTAATCGAGGCTCTTGCAGTTCGCTCCGCCGGTGTCTTTAGCATTCTTAATGCCCCGCTATGAGTGTGAGGGTTTGCTAATCACAAACAGGTGCAAAAATGATTAAGCACCTCCTATCCTGCTTGTATACAGTGTGTGATTCGCTCACACACGCATATGACCCCCATGTATCAATTAAATAGGTTTTGGATGTTAATTTAGCAAATGTTCTTCTATTTATAGAGAGCAATAGGATCTACAGTAATATGTGCGTTTGAACTGTGTTTAAAAATGGATGCATTTGTGAGGATCTTCTTAAACTGGATTAGCTGTGACACGAAATTACCCTAAAAATACAAAATATATATATCATACATATGGAGCTGGTTATGTAATACAAATGTCAAAATATGTGTGCACATCCAAAACCTAAAATGGACTCAGGTGCAGGATAACAAAACAAGAATGACGAAAAAAGATGGATGGTATTGTGCCTGATGAAGACTTGACTTGTCAAAACATTGAACTGTTTTTGTAAATAAACTTTCTGGTGCTGTAATTTCAGTCTGCAGACATGAAAAACAATGCGAGCTTGCTTTCACATGTCATTACATTACAAAATGTGTTAGTGTTAGAACACAATTCATAATGCTACATAAGTGCATTGTAAGCATTGTAATAGCTAGCATTAGCATAAACTGGTCAGTCCATTCAAAATTAGTTGTGTGTTCTGACAGAATAAAATACGCAATACATGAATCACAGAAATTCCATTATAATGGTTTTGACAGAGACAATTACTTTTTGAAAGGACTCTGAAAAACATAAACTGGATTAATAACTTGTGTTTATAGCGCACATTCTGCTTTTCACTAAAGTTTGTAAAGATTAATTCTGTATAGCGTTTGAAATTACATACCACCCAAACTCAACCTAACCGCCAGTGTTAGAAAAGCAAACTTGAGATAAAAAATGCATTTGATGAATCAACCATGACATTTTAGCTTGCATCTACAAGTATTTGAGGGACTTGTGTTGAACAGGTATAGCATCAGAGCGCTCTACATCGCAAGTGCAATGCTGTACCAGGTGTGCTACCAAGCAAGTTTACTGTATTAGAAAAGCCATACATATGGAGCTGGTTATGTGATGTAAATATCAAAATGTATTTGTGTTCACATTTATTTGTAAATCATGTACTATGGTAAGTGTTTTGAGGTTACACATATAAACATAATATAGTGAAAAGGGATTCATTTTTAAGTCAAGTCAGTTCAAGTCACCTTTATTTATATAACGCTTTTAACAATACAGATTGTGTCAAAGCAACTGTACAGCATTAATTAGGAAAATATTGTGTCAATAATGCAAAATGATAATAGTAGACACTCAATTTTCAGTTAAAGGCAGTTCATCGTTGAATTCAGTGATGTCATCATCCAGCTCAGTTCAGCTTAAATAGTATCTTTGCAATCATTTGCAATCAAGTCTTAGGAAAATATTGTGTCAATAATGCAAAATGATAATAGTAAACACTCAATTTTCAGTTAAAGGCAGTTCATCATTGAATTCAGTGATGTCATCATCCAGCTCAGTTCAGTTTAAATAGTGTCTGTGCAATCAAGTCGACGATATCGCTGGAAATTAAGTGTCCCCAACTAAGCAAGCCAGAGGCGACAGCGGCAAGGAACCAAAACTCCATTGGGGACAGAATGGAGAAAAAAAAAAACCTTGGGAGAAACCAGGCTCAGTCGTGGGGGCAGTTCTCCTCTGACCAGACGAAACCAGCAGTTCAATTCCAGGCTGCAGCAAAGTCACATTGTGCAGAGGACTCCTGTGGTCTTGTCCCAGTGACCGTCTAGGAGACAAGGTCCTCACTGGGGATCTGTCTTTGTGGCTCATCTAGTTATCCTGATCTCCGCTGACATTCAGGGCTGTAGAAGTTCTCTCTAGGTGCTGATCTACCATCTGGGCTTTTAAAAAGCTAAGCGATAATCTGCCCCCGTAATCATAATTTGTGTGTAAAGGAATACAAGTTGTTGGTATTTTACTACCACTAGTGTTCATTTCAACTGGAAGCTGCAGTGAATTTTATGTCGGCTTATATACGTAGGCACAGGCAAGTTGTTCCAATGGACCCACATTGTTCCTTATTGTGTCAGATAGACCCTGAGCAAATTTGTTAGATCCTGTCGACAATAAAAGAAATGTTGGATCCTTCTTGAGGGGGGCAACTGCCAATTGTGATGTATGGGAATGCTAACAGCTGGCTTTCTTCAGGTACTATAGGCTTAATTTTTACTGCCCCAATAATGGATATGCAGCGGAACTGTGTGCTTCTAATGCATTGGCCAATCATTCATGTCATGTTTTTAACCTAATTGGTCAAGGAGTGACAGTACACTGTTCACTTTTGTTATAAATGGCTTTTTCCATCAGTATGGAGACCAAAGACAGTCTAGTTCATCTCTCTTTCTCTCCCCGTGGACTATCTTAAAGGGCAACCATCATTACTTCAAATTATGTTATTATGTCTAACAGTGTCGCCTGGCACTGCCAGCACCATTTTTCTTTCTCCCTCTCACTGTCTCTCCCCCTTTCTCATTCTCTCATTCCCTATTTGACACACACACAGTCACACACTGCTTGTCAGCTGCTTAGGCGCCTTCCGATTTAATAACACTCCGTTTCTCTCAGTCTCCTTCTTTCTCGCTCTTTTGGACTCAGTGCTCCATAAACAATAGACCTCCTGTCTTGTCCTTGAAGTCATTAAGATAGCTGCTTAGCCACGGGACTCTGATGTAGACATAACAAACGCTACAAAGGCTGATGTCTCGAGACCTCAAAGCCTTTGTCCTGTTAGATTCACAGTGTGGCATGTTTTTAATCACAGAATGGATGGGACGCAAATTCCCTCACCAGCGTTTGACGACTCTACAGGCATTGATATTGAAATGCGTACAAGACACAGGAGAGTTTTGCACACTCGATGTAAACGCGTCACCTCTCTTCACAGCTGTGGGAATTGAACCACGGCAGGCTGAAGCAGCTGTCCGCTGTCGGCTGTTGGCCTTGCTATGTGGCATCTGTTATGGATATTTCTTCTCATGTGCCTTGACCTTCAAACCTCTCTTGAAGAGAAATAAAAGGACCTGTTCTTCATTTCACTTCCTTGCCTTCCTTTCTTTTCTCTGTCTGTCTCAACAGAGATAAAAGCACACCAATACGCCTTTCAACCTACACCGTGATGGTGCTGGAGCCCTATCTGGCCCAAGAAAAAAGTGTTTCTTAACTGGAAAAAGGGGCGCTGCTTCTATTAAATATGTTGTTTTTGAATCAGCAACCACCAGCATCTGCCAGTTGTTCCAACCCGTGTAATGAAGGTCTCTGGTAAGGTCCTTACTAGAGATCTAGTAATGTAAAAATATATGTCTCCTTCCTTTTTTTTAATGACACACAGTCAGTTACCTCATTGTTTGGCTCTCAAAAGGGTGAAAACGTGAGGTTTTTTGAGAGTGGTACCATTTTGGTTAAAAGGCGTAATAGAGATCCCAGCACTCAGCTGATACTATACTCAAAGTGAAGTCAATTACATTAAAGAAAGCTGATCCTGTCTCAAATATTGCACTAATTCCACACAAAATGTACATTGTGTGCTTTTATATTAATTTTGCTAAAAGGAGTTTGACTTCTCAGTGCCAGAAGTTGTACATTATCAATTTTTCATAGTTGTAATTTGCATCCAAATGAAGCCAAATATTTGGATTAAGTTACAAGAGGATTAATGTTGACTGAGATTTTAAATCTATACTGTACATCAGTGTTATACTAGTTGCCGCAGATTAATCACGCAACTATAAAATTTTGACTCAGTTCTTCTAACAAGTGCCATGGTTTTTTGAACATCAAACCATGTACTGTATGGTCAAGCTTTTCCTGATTGGCATTAGAAGTGGAGCATAGGTAAAGGGGTTGAAGCCATTATGTTTTTCTGATGCTCACAACTTCCATCTTTCCTAGTGTGTTCTCGCTGTATTTGCTGCCCTCTCAGATTTCTGGACAGATTTAGGCGACAGATGTTGCTCCATGTGTGTAAAAGCATGTGCATCTTCGCATGGGACGGTGGGGTATATATGTGTCCTGGATATGCCCACAGGGTGAACGCCCTTCAGGAGAGACCGGAGGAGAATATTAATGAGTCCATTAGGACACACATACACATGCTGACCCTCCTGTCCAAAAAGACAAAAGCAAAATCAAGGTTAAGTGCATGAATGTGAATGCCTGATGTGCATTTCAATGAAGTTGGAACAAACTTGAAATTCAAAACTATCTAACCGAAACAATTAAGCATGAGAACAGCTTTTCCCCTTAGGCTGAAGTCACCATTAATAACTGAACATTAATAACTGAATGGCAATCAGAATTGAATAGTGGACACTTACAGCACTACTTTTTTTTTTTCTAGAACCCTAAACGCCTACATACTAGTTACTAACTAGTACTACTTACTACAGTTCTATATTTTACCTAATTATATTGTATTTATTCTGTTTAATTTTACACACAGTGGCGCCAAAATTTATTTGGCCATTTAATCAATATTCCAAAATAGCAATAAGAGTACGGCTGTATGATTTTGAGCACCTCCGATAATATTGAGAGTATTTTAGTTTTAGAGTTTTTCGTATTTGTTTCTGGATTTAGAAGCCTACAGGTGTTCTACAAGTGATGACATTGTTAGCTTAAAAGCTAGTATACTTTCACAAGCAAATCTCTGTTATTACTATTAAAGGTGGTACAATGGATGGGACTTTATTAATATTTTCATTATCTAGTCAGTTTTCCAAGGATTTATACTGCTATCGCCAGTGTGATTATTCACTTTTCTAACATACTAGCCTCTGCATAGCCTAAATTAATTGACAAATAATGTGTCCATAGTAGCCATTTCGTTCTACATTAATACATTTTTTAAACTATGACCCACAACATGTGCATCTTACTTTCCTTTAAGGTCTCAAATTTAAATATTTCTGAATTATCTGCACAACTTTTATTGATCACCAATGGTAGTTAGCATAGAGAGCTAGGTTTCATTCAAAATAAACTTTTTTGACACACACTTTCATTAAGCGATGATTGGCCCGTCCTCGGCAAAAGCAATCTCAAAGTGGCAGTTAGACGACACTGCATGGCTCCTCCGAGACTTGTCTCATTGAGAGTTCCGGAATCCGCGTTTGAAAATGAAGCCCTCATAACTCTCCTCATTCTGTCGTTGTTTCTGTGGAGACAGCCTGACAAAAACGTCAACTCCCAATATCTTCCTCATAAAACTCTGCAGCTCTAATAGAGGGATGTAAATCAATTACGTCAGAATTCATTTAGAAGAGCCAGGCTAGATGGAACCCCTGGCGCCGGAGATTTGATCACAGAAGGCAAGCGTACACTGCCATCGACTCGCAGTTGATTCTAGATTTTGAAAGATTGTGCTTTAAGCCGATGTTGCTTGTTTTTGAACAATATGACATTCTTTTGGTGTGTGTGTGATGTTAACCGAGCCTCATGCATTCTCTTGATCATGTGTGTGTGTATGTGTGTACAAAGGCTCTTTGTACATATTGCGTTGAATTGATGCTGATTGATTTCGACAGGGTCCGGAGGATAGGGGATTGTGTGTGTGTGTGTGTGTGTGTGTGTGTGTGTACGAGTTTGTGTGTTGACATCTGTGCTTGGTGTGGTGTGTGTTTGTAATCTGGCTTTGAGTTGTTGTTTTTCCATTGGTGGTTGGTCGTTCTTGGTATCTCTTGGTAACGTTCTCTCTCTCTCTCTCTCTCTCTATCTCTCTCTGTTCCCCTCTCCTGCTCTTAAAGCAGGGCAAGAGACTGAGTTTTCTCTATCTCAGTACCCAAAGCAGGGGCAGAGGGTGTCAAACTCATTTTTTGTTTTTAGCTTGCCCCATATACCACAGAAATGAAGCAATCAGAATGTGTGTGTGAGACTAAGCTCTATCATACTTGTCAGTGTGTGCACTTCACTGGACATGTTCCCTTTCTTGTAAGTGCCTTCCTCTCTGAATGTGTGTGTGTTTCTAAACCATACTGTCAGGATGAAATTGCTGGAAAATGCCTCTTGAAGTAAGGAAAATCTGAGCAAAATCATTTGGGATACTCAAAAGGAAAATAGTTCATAAATAGTTTGACCGATTCTCGATTTTTTACGATTTTAACTAGTCAACTTAAAAATGTAACTACAACATGATTCAAGTAACTTTTTCTTTGTTAACCATCTAGTTAAAAAATATATATATATTTCACGTGCACCACACATGAAGTTAACATAATGTAAATGTTAAACAAATCAGTTGTTAAATATCTTTGCAGAAAAGATGCATGAAATACAACTACATCTTGTACAAACTTGTCTTATACATATTATATGTTCAGAAACAATATGAGGAAAATGCTTTTAGAAAATCTCAAAAGTCAAGGTAATTCAAATTCAAAATGACTGAAGCTATAACACCAGTAGACTATTATTAACTATAAATGTTCTGTAAAAACAACAGCAGCTTTCAGCCTGTCACCATGATGCAAACATGAAATGTCAGACGCACAGTAGGCTAGTAGTTCTTCACAGGTTTTTTATTTGATTGCGCTGCTTTTCCATTATTATGTCTATGTAAACATGGACGCGGTTGACTGTTGCACTCGCGTCCTTTGCAGCGTCTCACACGTGAAACGGCATTCTAAAAATGCGGCGCTCAAATTAAAACAAGTTCACTCCCATCTTCTTGCATTTTTTTCCTATTCCACTGCCCGCATCTTTGTCAACACAAAAGTGCATTCTGTGTGAATGTCGCCTAGCGATATGAGTGCATCACACGTGAGCGGTTCATCACGTTCGCCGACATGTGGTCGGATCATTCTTTTCTCTTTACTGTTATATTTGGCATATTGTCAAAGTGTCTAATTCTAACATTTGGTAATATTTCTATTCAAAATTTTGATTCCTCGATTTATAAAAAATAAAATCATGGCAAAACATTATATTTGAATTAATCGATAAAATCTGAAAAATCGCCCAGCCCTAGTTTGGGTTCGTCTGTATATGGTATGTCCCAATTCATATAGCTTGATTTACATATGTGCGCACTGCGCATCTGAAAACAGTCCCACACAAGAAGATAAGTCATCTGTGAAGTGTCTTTTTCCACCATCTGGCCAAATGGTCTTGAGCACAGTAGCATTTACGGTAGTTTCAGTATGGTGTGATTACAAACAACTCTATGGATGTATGTCTCAGCACAGTTAGCTAACCACACTCAGGACAGGCAAGCCATGCTGATGGAACTGCTAGTGACTCATGACTGGTCATGTACATTCTAATTCTGATTTATCAGCACTGATTGGCCATAGCAATAATTTTGGGTTAGGTTATGTTTGTCCAACTTGTGCAAATGACCTTTTCCCATCCACTCTCTAAACTCTCCATTTCTCTTGCTAGAAAGTATCTACACGCTGTTGGGTTTAAACATGGTGCTTCTCTTTGACTGAATGTTGAGTCACATTCGACAAGGTGCTGTTGCCCAATTATTTGATTGTTTAAAGCATTCATGCTCCCATTGTTGAAGACATCTGGAGGAGAGAAAAGAAGGCCCGGGGTACAGTGATGTGTAGGCGCAGGTGTTTGTTGAGTGACGTAGGAGCTGGTATTGGCCAAAGGCCAAAAAACAAACATTGGCTCTTCTTGAAACAAGTGACCATGTGAGTAAACAGCCAGAACTGGGTATGGGAACGTAGACAGGTTTGGAAGAGATCTCTGAAAGACAGAAACGAAGAAAGGAAGCCTCTAGAAGAGGTCGACTCAGCTGCTGATGTATTGACTCCTCAGAGCGGCTGAAGGAGCATCCCAGGTCTCTCTGAGTTACTCCCAGGAAGTAAGTTTTGGAGTGTTGGAGAGAGGGAGACAGCTTCACTGATGGATGGACAGGGACAAAGGGAGGGAGGCAGTGACTGAGGGAAAGAGAAAGAGCATGAGTGACATATCAGGAGGATAGTGACTAAGCCCGGCATGCTGCATTGCATAATTACATTTTCTGTTCAAAGAGTATCGGCAATCAATAATGTAATTCATAGACAAGCCATAGCATACCCTCTCATTGGCATTCACCACCATGCCCGAGCCGCTATCCTGAAGAATTAGAGCAGTGAGGAGCAGAAGGCAGTTTGTCATTGAAACAAAAAGTCACCCATTGTTCATATCAGAATATACTTACCCAGCATGCTCGGAGAGAGAGAGAGGGGCCTTTTAAATTGCATTATGTTTTGAGTGATGGCTTTTAGGCAGTGTGTCCTTGTTACCGTAGTGTGGTCAGCACATCGGCAGGCTTGCGGAAACAACGTGGCTCCTTTCTCGTTAACATCTTGCCATGGTTTTAGTCCTTTTAGTGCTTTCTTCAGCTATTCTCTTCCTTCCCTTCTAGTGACTCTTTTTTTGGGGTCAGTCTAGATCTAAAATGGCAGTCACCCCCAAGTCCTGCCACAGTGCGTTTGAGAGTTTGGACGTGGATTGCAGCTGTGAGGCTGTTCTCACGTCGTCTCTTCACCTTCCAGTGCATCCCCGACATCCTGTAGCCAGGTGCCGAGGGGTCGAGATCGCCTCTGATAAACTCACACAGAGGCCACAGGGTGCTGGGATGTGTGCCATCCTTCCTAACCCCTCCAGCCCATGCTGCAAGTCGGAACAAATTCTCATTCAACCCAGACACATCTCTGGCATCCTTGGCAACCGAGAGGTTTGGGTTTTTAAGCTAATCTAAGCTCTCCAATCCTCTGGTGTTGTATTTTCACAGCTAATATGAGCCTTAGAACCCTGAGCAAGTAGGCGAAGGGGTCTGGAACTCCTGCTGGGTTGAGTCTAGATTAGTTCGGCCTACCGGTGGGACACAGCTGGTCTTGGTGTCTCTGATGGAGCGGTGGAACAGCTCACCCTCTCTGGCTGCCAGCGCCCTGTCCGCAGCCTCTTTGACTCGGCACTTAGCGCTTTAGCCTTCTTCTCACCAGCCAATCAGGTCTTGTTTATTTATTTAGCCCCTCATACATGTTTAATGAGGGAGGGGGAAACTGATCCCAGAGCAGACAGGCTGTAAATACCGCTGTGTGGGGGGGCTGTTTTTCTCTCTAATGGAGTGTTTTTTTTTTTAGCCAGATTGGTTTATACAGGATTTAATGGCTTGGTTCAGCCAGAGATCGCAGGCTGGTGCGTTACTGTGTGAGGTTGTATCTCGTGATTTGTTTTTGTGCCTCGAGTTGTGACCTGTAGTTTGACCTTCGTGATTTGTGTACTCGTGTGGGTCTCTATATGAAAATGGATTTTTCAATGGCTGATCCCAATACAGAAAACTAGATAGCACGGTGTAGGGTAATACAATTTAGTTAAAATATATACACTAAAATAAAACATTTTAGACAATATTTGCTCAATTTAGTTATAAAAATGTCTAGAGATACAAGAACAGAACTTCTTTCGGCAGATTTTGGATATGTAACCAAGTGTAACAAAGACTTTTAATATTAATCAGCCAAATGGGGATGGCTGTTTTGGAAAATAGGACATGAAATTATGAGCAGAAGATTTAGGAACGGGATCAGAAAGACACATGCAGATTCACATTGTCCACATGACCATCTCAGCACATAATCTAAAACTATGTCTCATTATTTTTCTGTTTCAGCATTGGCTGAAGGGAACAAAGCAGGTCATCATGACCGGCCAATCGGTGACAGGCACCGCAGAGCGGCCGAAGAGTCCTACTGGGCCTACTCAGGTGAGCAAACTACACTCGCACATACATAGAGACACTTCCGAAAGAGGAACATTTCAATTTCTCTTTTTCAAAAGCCATTGTGCTCTGCTACCAGTAAAACACATGAACTGCCTCTGATAGACAGCTGGTCTTTCATCCAGAGCTGTCCACCTCACCCCCAGAGGCCTCGCCTTAGGGTCTTCCCTGGCTTTTGCTTTCATGAATGCTTTACTGTTGAGAAAGTGACTCATGTTGTCCCTCTGAGCAATATTTGCAGAAGAATAGCATTAATCTTTAACTGTGCCACCAAGCCTGCGGCAACCAATGATATTTATTTTATTTATTTAAATGCTTCCCCTTTTCCCTGCCGTGGTTTTCTCATGTTTGCCAGCGTGACGGTTGGCCCTCTAGCACAGATGTGGCCTACAACAAACACTCAGGTGCCTGCACTTCTGTGATCTTGTGGTCTTTATTGTACATTATCCACCATTTAATGCCCTGCTAATGTGTTGAAGCATCTTTCAGAGGAGCATTTCTTTGTGGAGAGTCAATGCATTCAATGCCATAGTAGTGTCGGTAGTAAAGGCTTTTTATATTAGGCATTATGTGTAGAATTAAAGTATGCTGATATACTCTATTCAATTCCCTACTGAAAAGAGCTTGCAAAGATAGTAGTGTTAGAAGTCACAACCTCTGTGTGTGTGTGTGTATGTGTGTGCATATATTAGCACATCAAAGACGCCTTCAGTCAAAGGATCTTGATGTTTTAGTGTTTTTATACATCTATTTTCAAGTGATAATTACACAGTCTAACATTTGAATACTTCCTGCAGGCTGACATTTGTCATCATTCTCGAGTGCATACGTTTGAATGTCTATGTTGGCATTGTCTGCCGTGTCAGGGAAGCAAATTTGAAACTAGCTTGCTAAGCTGTAAGCTAATGTAGAAAGCCAGCTACGTAAAAGCTAGATACTAAAAATTAGTAAGCAACCCAAAGAAAAAGAATTTAAAAAGATGGTTTCACTTTATTTTGATGGTCAATTGTCTTGTAATTGAGTATCAAATGGGACTACAGTATGTGTTTTTCTGAGAAAAGGAAGATCTTGAAGAACATTGGCTTGTGTCGTGTAGCCCAGCATTTCGTCGTTGAGAGGATTTCTTATGATAATGCCTTCCCTTAGCAAAAAGTAGTATACTAAAAGTTTATTTTAGTAAGTATACTTAAGTAAAGTTCAAGTATATTTTTAAGTATACCTTAGCACAGAACTGTAGGCCTATGTTAAAAGCTTTGCATTATTCCCATCAACCCCTGCTGTCCAGAGACAGGAGATGCTTTGTGCGCTTCGGTCAGGGGTTTGATGGGGTGGGTCACTGGGGCATCTGTGGCTGCTCCCACAGTTGCTGTGTAGTTTGCCCGCTGTGTACGCGAGTCATCTTTGACATCAACCTGTGCAGAGGAAGGGAGAGAGAGCATGCTATTTTTAGTCAGTCATGGATGGTAATGCAGCCAAGTCTGTCACAAGTAGATGCAATTAGTACATGCTAATTAGCAAGTAAGTTTTAATCAGTAACCTGGTGAGAAGAAGAGAACATGATGCCACATTATGAGGAAACTAGATTATTCATTAATACAAAACAATTAATAATTATTACTCTTCAAGAACTGACAACCCCCTGCAGTGACATTCAAGTCAATGAAATGCCACTCATTTTTTTGTTCTTTATCGATTAATTTATTCAAAGATTGATTAAAGAGCAATTTGTATGTATAGTATTTTGGATACACCTCTTCTGTGATGAGCATGTTTTCAATTTCAGGATTAAAATTCATTTTGGGGAAAGATAAAAAAAGACAGTTATGATTATGTCAAGGTCAGTAAGTCTAAAACCTAATGATATTTATAATATATATATATGTAAATGTGTTAAATAAATAAATACGTGCATACAAGATTTTTCTTTAAACCAATTCATTAAACGCTTAGTTCAGGTCAGTGTTCTCACGAAACCAATATTACTGCAGTCAATAACAACATTTAGCACTCAAGAGTTATTTAGAAAGCTCTTGGTTACTGGATTTAGTCAGTACTCTGGATACTCTATAAATACCAGTATATCTCTATTTTTTTTTCGTATCGACTTTTCATATCGGCATGTTTTATATCCCTAGTTCAGACAATCTTACAAATCCCTGTTTTGCTAATGGCAATGTGTTTTTATAAACACAAATCAATAAAACTGTAGACATGGATTCAGAGTCAGTGTGTGTTCCTGAGTCAAATCCGCCTTCAGGTTTTTTTATGCACATCAAGAGTCCTAGAGTATGCTAAGCAGGGACGTACACAGACATTTTGAGTGGCAGGGGCTCAAGTGGGAAAAGGGCACTTCTCATATTTATTTACATTTTTTTGGCTGAATTGCGTTTACATTACACTGAGATCCGATCACAATGCGTCCTCGACTACCTCTGGACCAGGACACGCTGATCGGATAACATTCCGATCAGAAGTGCATTTACATTTGTCTTTTCAAAGTGTATGTGGACAACATCCGGATACAGGTCACATGTTAATGCCAAGTGTAAACGCAGCCATGGATGTTAGTAAGACAAATTGACTATATTTGCCTTTTGTCATTTGGATAATTAGCTGTAAATTCGAGGCACAGGTAGCTTAGTCTTTTGTTCATCACCACTCACCTCCACAGCAAGACAAACACAACTGGAAAGAGAGGGAGGGCTTCACTTCTGCCGCTGCGGTTCTCTGTCTGTGACTGTGATGTGCCGATCAGAGTCTCAACATTTCCTGACCCGACCTGATATTTAGTACTTTATTTGTTTGACAGGGAAAGCTGTGCGCAAACAGTAACACGCACACATATATATATTCATTTATTTGAAAAAAAGTGGACTTTCTCTTGAGGAAGAAAAAGGGCAGGTGCTCAAGCCCCTTTAATGTCTATGTGTGCACGTGCCTGATGCTAAGCCTCTGTGATTGCATGGCTAGATATCAACATACACCCGTGTGTATTTATATCTCCACATCTGTTTTCTAGTGGTTATGCATTCATGTTTTCATGCATGTACTGCTCTGAATTCATCTGGTTGCTGAACACTTGTCACCTCTTGTGAGCAGAATGCTGTTGACGAGCACAGATGACTTTGTCCTGCAGGCAGATTTAATGAACTCGGCAGATGATCCTCACTCTGAGAGCTGCTCGCCGTCCTGTCAAGTGGCTTTACTCTGTTTGCGCCTTGCAAAGCTGCCATGCTCATACCCTCCAGTTAGCCATCATTCTTAGCTTGCCCAGTTACAAAGCCCTTACCGTTTTTGCATCAAGCTCCATTATCCGTTTATTTATTGCTCCCTAAAGAGCCCTGGAAATTATGCTTGATCAAACAAAACCCCTAACAACGTGTCTTACGACTTCCCTGGGCTACTTACGGCCCACTGGGCCAAATTTAGCTCGGGCAGTTTACACTTAAATATCGTTAGTTATTCACATATTTCAATGTGGAATTGGTGAAATACTCCAAGGCACATTTTCTGCAGTGTTATTGTAGTCCAGTGGACATTCTTTGTGGATGTGGTTTAGGAAAGGGTTTTCATTGTTTGTCTAACGTCTACATCAAACATAGTGAAAGTCATATTTCTTGAAAATTATGTCATTTAGCTAGTTTTTATTGATTATACTTTGCCAAACAATCTTGCAGTGAAGTATTGTTTAATAGTCTCACCGTCAACAATAGCCTCATAATATGCTGTTAAACATACCCACAAACCGGCAGATTCAAATTTATTTGATGCGTAAATAGCACAGCGTTGATCGATGTTGAAATCCAGTCCAAAAACCACGCAAGTGCCGTTTCGAGATACATTATGCATAGTAATTTAAAGCACTGAAGCAGTCACATATTGGCAGTTAGGCACTATTATCTTTAAAGCATCTAAATTGAACAGCCTCTTGCAAAAATGTGCTAGATTTGGACTGTAAACACAACAAGCATCTCTGAATGATTAATGAATGTAGAGAAGCTGTTCTCTGGCTAAGCACAGTATCAAAAACCTTGAAACAAGATCGATATCTACTTCCAGGAACCATCAGGCATCTTGCCCCAAATGCCACACCCCAAAATACATTTTCTATATGACCGTTTTTGACAGACACTTATCAACTCTGCAACGCAGGACTGCGGAAGTGTTATGATCACTGCATGCAAACCTCAGCCTATTCAGTTGATATTAATTTGAAATCCTTTGTGTTCTCTGCAGCACTTCCATTAATAGGTTTTAATTTAAAGGACGGAAAATACTGCTTCTTTCTTTTCATGACAACCCACATAAGGTAATTTCATCCCCAGATGCCACCTTTGAATGAACAGCTCGCAGCCACTGTGAGGCTCTATAGAAAGTGGTTTGAAGATGGAATTTGATATGTTGCCTTTGCTGTGCCACTTCTGATTGTTAAAAAGCCATCACTTGGTAAATGCTTTCACGTCTCATGATTCGCTTGCATTAGTGGAGTCCATACATTTTTCATTCAACTGAACAGTAAAAGGATTCTTAAAGGCACAGTGTGCACAAAAAAATATATTATTTACCCTCATGTTGTTCCTAAGCTGTATGCAATAATGCAAAAATATTTTTGATACAATTACTTTTTTGTCCATTCAATGAAAGTTAATGGTATATAATTGTATTATGGACGAAAACAGTTGAATAGACCTTCAAATTATCATCTTTTTTCATGTATCAGTCGTAGTCAAACCTCCATCTGAACGACTGTTTGTTAACAGGCACGAACATCTTGTGAGTCTCCCAGATCTTCTGTTCACCTCTCCGCAGGCCTTCATCATCATCATCTACCCCCTTCCTATCATTCTCTATTAGCTCTGTGCTCAAGGCTGCCAGCTTTTGTTTAGCGAAGTTGGCAACCTGGACACAGATGTTGACCCGCTCCAGATGTTGTGCAGAACACAGCAGGTCGACCCTCATGTTTGGTATTTACTCTTAATCAGACAGACAAAGAACTTCCTGTGGGGTGTGTGTGTTTGTGTGAATCTAATATGCAACTAGTACTGTTATGTAAGAATTTTAAAGGTGTTATAATGTTATTCCCTCTATGAAAATATTACTTTTAAAGAAATTATTTATACTTTTGATAGCCAGTTTAGCATACATGTCATTTCTTAATGGTGGTGGCCATGTTGAGATCACATTACCAGCAAAATAATGCTCACTTCATCTCATCAAAAACCTATTGTTTGAAATGAAATGAATCATGTGTGGCCAATATGTCAATAAATATGGTAGGTCTGGTTTACAAATGGAAAATTTGTTTGTGATGCCTTCTCCACACCAGTAGGTGGCAGAATAAAGTCCAAAACAGCACAGCATAAAAGCTGCATCCGAAATCGCATACTGTCTTAGTAGGTACTACATTTGATTGAGATCTTATTTTGCGACTATTGTTATAGTATATTCTTAGTAGTATATATGTGTGTAGTATGAATGCAATCCGGACATACAGCATCTGCAATAGTGTCATTGTTCTTTCATTGTTGTGTTGCTTCACTACCATTCACAAATCCTCTCCTGTGGCCTCATGGGATAGTAAAGTGTTTGTCAGATGCACACATCAGAAACTCTGAGGAAGTAGTACGTCATCCGGTTCGTTTTCTTCTAAATACTGTGAATTCTGTGAATGAACTGTTTTCACCTACTATATAGTAAGTACATTTGGATACAGGAAAAATATTCAATTTTGTCCTGTTGAAAAAAACAGCGTATTAGGTATGTTTTGAAGCTGGGATGCTGGTTTGAGCTGGTTTAAGCTGGTCCTTTGCTGGTCGGACCAGCTTAGGACCAGCACATGACCAGCTAAGGACCAGCATAAACAAGCAAAGGACCAGCTTAAACCAGCTCAAACCAGCATCCCAGCTTCAAAACATACCTAACCAGCATATGCTGTTTTTTTCAACAGGGTGTTTTATAAAAAATATTTCTTTTTCTTAATTTTGAACCTCGAATTTAAAATCTGAGAAATTCTGAATGTTTTGATTTGTTATTGAGTAGAAACCGATTGTTTGTCATCTTACAACTGATTTCCAATCAGTCTATGTCTGTAGATTCTCTGCTAACTGGTGCGAAATAACTAAATGTAAATATAGACTCGCCTAAAAAACCTAATCCATTGTTTCGCGCTCTTTTTTTTTTTTTTGACATCAGTGAACTTTCTTCTCTGACAGCTTTTGTGCTTTGAGACTTTGCAGTAAACGGGGTGCTGTGCTAACTTTTGTCATTATTTGAGTTATTTTGACAAGGGTATTTTTCATCAGTTAGACCGCTAATTAGACGATGACAGACGCACTGATGAGATAAATAGAGGCGGAGGGAAGTATTCATAATGCCCCTGTTTTCCCTCTTCTTAAAGCGGGTAATTATGGCAGGGTCTGTGGGCCGGGGGAGCTGGCAGACCCCACTACAGCTGGATGTGCTCTGAGCTAGCCAGACCAGAGCCGTCCCTGACTGAGCATGCTAATGAGAAATGCTCACCCCTCTTTCTCTCTCGATCGCTCCTTCATGCTCGTTTCTGTTTTAATTCTCTGTTTTTGCTTCAACAAGAAGCGAAATCTCAGAAATATGTTTAATTTTTGAGTTTCTTGCTCTCATTCAACCGTGGTCGTTCTGTCATGCTAAGCTATGCATGCTAACTTTAGCTGATTTCCTGTTAACGTTTCTTTTTAATTCTGCCTCTTGTCCTTCTGAAAAAAGAAGCAACTTAACTTGCTTAATGCTTATTGTAAATGTTTTTCTCTGTCCAGAATTCTCTTTTAAAAACAAGATCTTGAAAAAAATATGAATATATACACTTCTTACTCTCATTCAACTGTGCTAAGTCCTTGTGCCATGTTAACAATAGCTTTTGTGTGCGTGTGTGAAGGTTCTTTTTCTCAGGGTTAATCACCTGCTGCGTTCAAAAATCTGATAAATGTCTTTAAAAGTCAGTTTTACATATATTCTAAATCATAAACATCTTAAATACAGTTTCTAAATGTCTATTTAACATCTGTCAGGAAATGTCTCATAGACACATAGCATAAACAAACGCTCTAAAAAAATACATATTCCAGGTGAAAACGTGCACATAAAATAGACGTTTCTGCAGCGTACACGTGCATTCGGGATACTGAGGGTCATTCCAAACAAAAGTGAGCTGCTGAACTTCAAGGAAATAAAAACTGAATAGGCCGTTGTTTTGTAGAATGACTCTCTAACATTTTTATAAAGACATTCCAGTAGTGCAAGCAAAGGCTATAGAACACGAGAGATGAGTTGGAGGGGTGATATGATTTTATATTAATCAATAACCAGCTTTGGTTTGAATGTGCTGATCTGTTGAATCTGGCAACAGTGAGTAACATGAGATCCATTATAAGATCTGCTTTAATAAAATGAGCCTGCAGTGCGTACTGGAGGGTCCATCACAGGCCTGCACTATCACTACCTCACGTCACTCGATGGGCCTGCTGTTATTGTACAATTTACTGCACAGCCAATAACAGTCTGTAATGGATTATGACATGGTGCAGTTTGAGTTATCCTCCCATTGTAGAACCCTGACCCAGAGGCACATTTCATCTGAGCAACGTCCCAAGGTGCACTGTATGTGTGTTTGTTTGTGTGTGTGTGTGTGGTGGAGGCAAGTAAGCGATTCAGATGAAGCAGTCAGGTCAGTTTGCAGTTTGCTCGTGGGATGCTGGATCAGGGTTGCCTTAAAATCTCATCACAGGCCTGAAATCTACTCTTCCACAGAGGTACACTACGGTTCAAAAGTTTGGGGACAGTATAAAAAAAATTTAAAATAAAATTATTTAATACCTTTATTCAGCAAGGACACATTAATTAAACACATTAAATTAAATGTTATAAAATATTTATATTTCAAATAAATTATGTTCTCTGACACTTTCTATTCATCAAAGAATCCTGAAAAAAAAATGCATCATGGTTTCAACAAAAATTGTTTTTAACATAGCAAGTCTGCATATTACAATGGTTTCTGAAGGATCATGTGACACTGAAGCCTGGAGTAATGATGCTGAAAATTCAGCTTTACATCACAGGAATAAGTTACATTTTAAACATATATTAAAGTAGAAAACGGTTATTTTAAACAGTAATAGTATTTCACAATATTACTGTTTTGCAGCGTTTAAATGAAAATAAATGCAGCCTTGGTACGCATAAGAGACTTAAAAAATGAAAACATCTTTCCAACCCCAAACTCAAAGTTTATGCGTCTTTGCCTTCTAAAATGTGTCATAACATTTTGTTTGTCTGGTTTTGCATTCTGACACCTATACAATTTTGATTTGCAGTACAACACAAATAGCTAAATGTCAGTGGTGCCACAAGGGGCGCTAATGGAACTTTGCGACTTTTGGAAACAAATCGTACTCAGAAAGCTATTTAAAGACAGCACATTTGTATATTAGCTACCTAAATTATTTCTGGTTTAATTTCACAGACATTTATAGGTAACTCTATCGCCCCCTTGAGGATGGAGGATTGTTACGGCCAGAGGAACATGAGGGTATGTTTCTGGTCTTATGGCGAAAGAAAATAAAATCTGTTACTCACTCACTGATTTGTTTAACTGCTTGGCAACTCATTTGTTTATTCAGGTTGTTTTACAATCCCCCTTTCGTCCATCTCTTCCACCATTGTCTTTCATTATGAGTCCACGTCTGGGTTTTAAAGGCCAGCTCTGTGTGTTTGGAAGTACAGAGTGGCTGATATATCCAGAATGTAAATATCAAAGCCTCCTCCTTCACTACACACACACACACACACACACACACACCTGACTGCTGAAACACACCGACATGTTGCTGTTTCCGCCAGTGCTAGGCAAACAGACCCAGGGCTGTGTTAGTATTCAGGAGAGAGCAGCAAGACGGATCGAGAGAGGAGAGCGGTGAAGGGGAAATGTTGCAGTATTTACAGAGCTGAGGCTCATCTCTTGTGGTCTGTGCACGACTTCAGCCTGGTGAGGACTTCATATTAGCCAAGCTATTTGAGTTTCATTTATGAAATCTACATAGTTAAACAAATGAGCATGTATTTACAAAAACAACATGCTGTTGGGTTTTGATAATGTGAGATAATCTCCTGTGGTTTATGAGGTATTTTACCATTTATAATCTTGTCTTGGCATGATGCAACAAATTTCAAATCATGGGACAAGTAATATTCCCATCCTCACTGAAAGCAGAAAGGATGTGCTAAGCAACAGCCACAGCCAATCAGGCAATCTTTGATGTTTATTATAGAGCTTTCTTTAATATTTTATTCTGATTGGTCAGTTGCATCATTCTGCTGGTCAAAAAAATGCCTCATAAATCCACTGCCTCTTCTCATGTAAAATATATATTTTTAAAAAGCTTAATAATTCATACTCTTTATTTTATTTATTGACTCAGTTTAACCTGATATAAACTAAAGTGTGACTATTATAAAATATATTACTTGTATGCTAAAATGTGTTATTCAATGTAATAATTATAATATTTAGCATTATTATTATTATTATTATTATTATTATTATTTAACTAACATAAAAACATAAAAGTGTTTTATTTAAAAAATGACAATGCTGTGTTTAAATTTTCATATGATAAAAAATGTTTAACATCAACATATGACATTTCATAGCATTTCTAACTATTTTAAATATTAAAAATAAAAATTGCTGAAGCTGATCATACTAAATTAAAATTATTACATAAATTATTACAAATAATTAAATAACAAAGTGAATATATATTTTGTCAGGGTTCTTTGGTAAATAGAAAGTTTACCAAACAACATTCAACAACATTTATTTGAAATAGAAAGCTTGTGTCATATTATTAATGTTTTTACTGTCACTTTTGGTAAATTTATGACATTCTTGCTAAATAAAACTGCTTGTCAAACAAGCGAAGAAAAACGAACAACTGAACAAACAAACTTTAATGTAGGAATGATTAAACAAATGTGGCTGACAGCTGTTGATTTAATTTATTTAGACACCCTTAATGATTTTGAAATTAAATAAAACCACAAAACACAGAATCCGAAGAAACGAAAATGGAAGACAGGGAATTTGGGGAAAAAAATAAATATTTCATAGAAATATTTATCTTATAGTTATCATGGTGTCAAGCATCAGTATTCCAAGAGTGATTCCTCTAGTCGTCCACTGCAACAGTAATTCAGAGGATTCTCTCTAGCGATTCTACATCACCATCTTTGTTTTCTAAGTTTCAAGAACATATTTTAACTTCCAAAGGAATGGAATTCAGTTCAAGCTAGAGGAACATTTACGGGGAAAAATGAAGGTGTTAAGTGTATTTAGCGTGGGTGAGTTACAAGGTTATTTTCGTAAACGAAAACTAAAACTAAGACGAAAACGATTAATCAAAAAACATTTTCGTAAACTGAAATAAAATAAAAACATCAAAATAATTGAAGAACTAAAACGAAACGAAACTAACAACAGTTACTGCAAAACTAACAGACAAGCAGCGCAACAGAACAAAGAACGCGCATCCTTACTGTAAACAAAAACTTTTGCCCACATCTTGCGAACAATGGACCCTTTTCACAAGACTGTGATGACGCGTTTAACGGTCATCAGCATCGTAAATCCTCGAAAGTTTTTCATATTTGTATTTTTTTTTTTAATTATCTACATTTATAACACTATTTTTTTGTATTATATCACCTGTTTCTAATAGTGGCCTAATGGTTAGAGAGTTGGACTCGTAACCCAACGGTTGCGAGTTCGAGTCTCCGGTCCGGCAGGGATTGTAGGTGGGGGGAGTGAATGTACAGCGCTCTCTTCCACCTTCAATACCACGACTGAGGTGCCCTTGAGCAAGGCACCGAACCCCCAACTGCTCCCCGGGCGCCGCAGCAAAAATGGCTGCCCACTGCTCCGGGTGTGTGTTCATGGTGTGTGTGTGTTCACTGCTGTGTGTGTGCACTTAGGATGGGTTAAATGCAGAGCACTAATTCCTAGTATGGGTAACCATACTTGGCCACATGTCACTTCCCTTTCACTAATGCTGCGCCTATGTTAGGGACGTTAAATTTGACATCGTTCTCTCTTCTGACAGCCGTTATCAGTCTCTCGAAATTTTTTTCCTTTTATTGAAATTCATGAAAACACTATCTTGGAGTTTTTCTTTTGCTATTTGAGCAAACACTGTAAAAAATGACCGTGAATTTAACGGAAAAAGACTCTAAAAATGCTACAGTAAAAGCCTGTTAAATGGTTAACGGTAAATTCCCCTACTATATACGGTGAAAAACTGTATTGGACATTACATGTATTGGACATAAATTTTACGGTAGTATGGTAAAAGACTGTAAAAATGCTACAGTAAAAACCTGTTAAATGGTTAACGGTAAATTCCCCTACTATATACGGTGAAAAACTGTATTGGACATTACATGTATTGGACATTAATTTTACGGTAGTATACCGTTTTTGGAAGTGGAAAATACCGTATAATTTACAGTGAATAACTGTAAATTGACATTCCCAGAATTCCCTGCGTTACATTTCAAATTTGATGTTTTTTTGTTGAAATAACTATGTTTCTTCTTAGTTTTTTTCTTATCAGTTTTGTATATTAGGGTTGTATGTTACACCTAATGTTGTTAAATTAATGTTTATTGCATTATTTCAGTTTCATGTGTGTTACCATGATGGTGTTTAGCGTTTGTGTGAATGACACTGTGCACCTTCTATATATGTTATTATTTAAAAGCTGCTTGTGATGGGCTTTGGTTCATCATGTGACTTTCTCATCACCATCTGCATTTGGTGGTTATCAGTGTATTACAAAGGTACAAAAGTACTTCAATAGGTTGGTATATTAACATTATATCAGTTAATGAAATTACGGTATTTAACTGTAAAGAGTTCAACCGTAAAACCTAAAACGTTGCTACCGTATTTTTTACGGTAAAATTCCAGCAACCACAGCTGCCGTTTTTTTACGGAATTTTTTTACAATGTAGGCTACAGAAAACAGCAACGAGCGCTCTCTAAGCTGTCATTCACTTCAGCTGCAGCGTGAATGCGCAACGCTGCAAATCGAAGGTTAAATTAACATTATTATTGCAAATAATAAATTAACATTATTATTGAATTTCATAAGTTCCACTTATGATTTATACCCGTTTGTTCGCGGGAAAGTGAGCAAGACATGACAGTTATGGTATCATGATTATGGTTAAATAAGATGAAAGACATATAATACAAAGAAATTAGCTACACACATTTATCATTCAGTAGTAGGTTTTAAATATAATGTAAGTGCAACTTGTGTAGATTTAAAAAGGCATGACTGCTTCATTTTGATGTGTATTTGTATACTTTTATCATCTAATCAATCTCAGCATGCTTTAATTTTGTGTCCCTAGATGTGTGCATTACTAAGGTTAAATTAGCCAAAGTCTTTCTTCGGCCTGTGCTCTGGAGAGTTATACTGTTAGCCGAGCAGCAGTTTAATGACTTGAAGACGGAAACAAAGATGAATAAGCTGGAGGAAGAAAAGGACCAATGAAAAAGAGCTAAAAATAGAGGGAGGGAAAGAGAACAAGATTGCTCTCAGAATTTATCAGAAGCCCACGCGCCGCCTCTTTAGCTGTGGATTAACAAGTCGACTTTAATGAGAGTAAACGACTCTCACGAGTGTTTGTAGGAGAGGTGTGTGTCCCTCAGTGAATACTGAATGGACCGGCGTGTTTGTCCCTGAGCTGCTGTGTGTGTGTCGCGAGGATGAGCATTATTCTCGCCTGCTATAAAACAAGCAAATGGATTAGCCGGAATTGATTAAAGTTTATTTAAAGCGTGAGTACAAGTGGCAATATTTCATAAGTGTTTGTGTGATATTACTACACAGTGAAGCATATGTGTCAGCCGTGTCAGATTCTGTATATCCGGTATTTTACATTTTAATTGTGTTTGATCGTGATATGAAAATGTACAGTATGCAAGGTGCTATATAATGTGAAGCAGCTGCTGTTATACTGATAACAGATTATTCATAACAAATGATAAAAATTTTTTATTTATGTCCAGAATATCCCAAATCGCAAAAGAAAAAATATAAGTACACCACTAATAGTAGTTGTCGCTAACTAATGAAAATTACTGTATTTTAATCAAACAAATGCAGCCTTTGTGAAAGTAAGAGACTTTTTAAAAAAATAAAACAAACAAAAAAATGTGTGTGTGTATATATATATACTAAGTATAATCCAAATCTATTTAAATATTTACTGACCGATAACTCGAGACTTGGTGATATAAAAATTATAATTGAACTTTACTTGGCGTACTACTTGTGCAGAATGCACATTTCTTAATAAGCCTAAAATATGTTTTAATGTCACTTTTGATGAGGATTGTATGATCTTTGAATAATATTGGTCTTTAAATGCAAAATATTTAATGTGTACCTGAATTAAAATTGCAATAGTTGCACTTTAGAACAATCAAATATACTAAGTATATCTTTAATTGGACTTTAGCACTACTTCCGCACAACTAAAGTGCATTAAGTACAAAATTAGTTGTTCCAAT
>NW_015639085.1:379007-388762 GCF_001515625.1 Sinocyclocheilus rhinocerous
CTTTTCCGCCAACATTGCATATATATATATATATATTAGTGTATGTTTGCATCCCCATGTATATTGTGTGATGAAGCACACCACCGTCCTGCGTCCCTGAGGTCATGATGTTGTTGTTTAGATGAACAGCACTCATGGGACTGTGCAAGTGTGTGTATTTGCACATATCCATTATTCACCAGCAGGCTCTGTGCATGTACAGTCATCTCTTCAGGGCATTATGGGTGCTCAGGGTTCCACACAAGATGGCCCTTGAAGAATGTTCTTGGGAGTTCTCGGCAGAATCCTGTGATGAATTGCGTTTGTAGCCACACGTGAGGACTTTTTGATCGTCCTTGTCCACTCAAGAGCACTAACAGAGGCCTGCGCCGTGTGCGCTGCTGTCCCCTGCTGCCCCTCTTAATTTCATTGGCTTTGGTTCTGTAGAAACATGCAGTATCTGAATCATGGAGGTCTGGTCCTTCTGTCGAGAGATGCATGAGGAGAGAGAGAGAAAGATAAAATGTGTACCTGAATTAAAATTGCAATAGTTGCACTTTAGAACAATCAAATATACTAAGTATATCTTTAATTGGACTTTAGCACTACTTCCGCACAACTAAAGTGCATTAAGTACAAAATTAGTTGTTCCAATGCAGCAGACTTTAAGTATACCAGTTTAGTATACTAAAGGTACAATTGCAGGGCATTTTATTAAGTTGATAAATATAAAAATGTATTTGTAGTATACTTAGCATGAAATAAATGCTATGCTCTCCTGGACACACACACACACACACACACACACAGAGAGCTCGATTCTCTCACTGGATCTGTAACGCCGCCCTGACATATCTTAATTCTAACTCTGTGTGTGGAGAACCACTGGTCAGAGACATGTACCTGGGTGTTTCTTCAACTATATCTTTATTTTTGTTATATAAAGATCAAATTAAAATGATATTGGAAACCTATTGTTATTTTTTTGGGGAAATAATAATAATAATAATAATAATAATAATAATTGTATTAATATTTTACCCATGTCACAGACCCAGATCTTCAATCTTAAACTATAAAAATCCATTATATGAATTATTACGTTTAAAATTGTAAACACTACTGTTAAAATGAATAAACCGCTGTTCAAAAATGTTGGGGTGGGATTAAAATATTTAAATGTTTTGAAAGCAGCCTCTGAATTCGCACCCAGGCTGAATTCATTTAATTAAAAAAATACAGTAAAAACAGTAATATTGTGACATATTATTACTATTTAAAATAACTGATTTCTATTTATATATATATTTGTTTCTATTCATTGTATTGTAAATGTTTTTTTTTTTATCCAAGGTACTGTAACAGCAGTGTCAGTGAAGATCTTGAGATGAAATATGAGATGAGAAGTGTGAAGAAAACCAGGGGGAAAAAAGACTACTTTCTACTTTTATTATGCATGATTGCATGCTGTGATTTTGTCAGATTATGCAAAAAGTGTGGAAATATTAGTGTGTGTATAGGATACAGAAAATGCTAGCTGTGAAGTGAGCCTTAGCAAGACAAAAGAGAACTTCTCTCAGATCCAGCCAACGTTTCAGCTTGCATGAGAGCCGAATGATAACGCAGCTGACTGGAGGCAGTTTTCTGGTGCTCAGGAGCATCTTTACTTAGATCTGGCACCAGCTCTAGCACCTCACCATGCTGGCATAAAAAAGTAATGGTTTTGGAAAAGTGCTTAAGAAAATGAGAAACAGTGTGTCTCATGTAAGACTCTCTCAGCTGCTGTCCAGATGTGAGAAAGAGAATGGCTGCGTTCACATTCATGTCATTTTCATTTGAAATGAAGCATTACCTTTCAGTTCAGCTCTGCCTTTTTTTCATGAATCTTGTGACCGATTCCTCTGAGTAATGCAATTGGAAAATGTAGCAGACAGTTTCTAGGTACATACAAAGTCGAGCAGTTGAGGTTACATGCGGATGTGTTTAAGAACAAGGAGATATCTGTACTGTACAAGCAAGGACAAGTGCCAGTGGCGGCATTAAAGGATTTTGCAGCGATGCAAGCAAACGCTCATTCATCCACGGCTGACATTCGACTGTGGCTATTTTCTCTGGGAGACGAGTGATACGCTGCCTTATTAATTGCTCTTGAAATATTAAAAAGGCTCCATCACGCATGAAATATTCATTCGTTTTTCGCTGAGATCATCGTGGCTAAATATTTCCTTGTATTGTTGTACATCAGGGCTGAGGGATGTGGAGTGAGAAGGAAATGACAGCGTGGTAAACGGAGACGCGGGCCCTGAGTGATAAAGACCCTCCTCAGCATTCCTCTGTAACACCATCCATCCATCTCGCTGCATCTCTCTCGCTCTCTCTGCTTCTTCTGAGCGTTATAAATCTAAACGGTTGATGAATTCATGCAAAACTTTGTGTGTTTAAAAAATCCAATATTTGAGGCTTTGAGGCTGGCAAGTAATTACTCCTCTGCAACTGGAGAAAGATTTACCGAAAATTTCAGAACAAGAACTTTTAACAAATGCATGGTTAAACACACAGTCCATAGATCTCCAAAATTAACATTTCTATTACATCACATCTATTAATATTCATTAGGGAAAGGATATGGTAGTGTTATCAAATGTTTATCAGTACTAGAAACTAGATTTTGACTTTTTTAATGTTGACTCCAACATTGGTTTACTTACAGTAAATAATATATGATCGTTGTTTTCTGAATTATTCTTCAGTAATAATAGACATTAAAAATATAATGAAAAATTCCAATAAATTCCAATTAAAAATCATTGTCTTCTGAATGATTTATTTAAAAAAAACATCTAATGAAAATGTAATCAAAATAATAATAATTGACACTTGTCTTGTGAATGCTTCATCACTGTTATAATTGTGTGTGTGTGTGTGTGTGTGTGTGTAATTTCATTTTTGGGAGACCTACTTTAAATATATAGTAATTATTTTAAAGAATAAAATACAAATGAAATAAATATAAAATCATGAAATATAAAGGAAATAAAGTACATTAAATAAGATGCATATTAAATAATACAAAAAAATAAAATAAATGAAAGAAGTGGTGTGTTTGTGTGTGTATTGTGTGTTTGTGTTCTATTTAATCTTAGGGATTGTTTTGCATTTTTTATTGTCCATAAGTACGATGGTTTTAAAAAAAGTTATGTTTGTTCAAGCCTGTAACTCTAAGTATGAGCAGTAATAATGATACATCTTATCTTAGTAAACACAGCTAATAATAATGTTTTTTTTAGATAATTGAAAACCTCCGGTGTAGTATTGCATGCTAACAGGATTTTTAATGTCTTTGTCGGAACGCCGTTCGGAATAGGCCACAAGGCTTCTACGGTGACTGATAAAATGTCCTTTCCGCAGCCCCACTGGAATCTGATAAAACTCTTAAAATCTATTTTCGGTAGCAATTATTGTGTCTTGTGTGGCTGCCCTGTAGTCTCCTCTATGTATGTGTGTGTGTTTGTAGGTAGGGAATTTAATAGTTCCACAGAGGAGCTAAGCAGTGCTATCATCAAGGAGAACACCGCAGCTCGATGCCTGTGCACAATGCCCTTGATTTCTTCGCCTGTGTTTGTGTGAGTGAATGAGTTTCGGAGAATAACAGGGTAAGCGTGTGAACCACACTCCATTATTTTAATTGCAACATATTTCAGCGACACAGGCGCCTTCAGAGCTTGTTTGCCCTCTCACATCAGGGTCTGTCTTTAGCTCCACACCACCTCTCTCCTCGCTTCTCCTCCTTTCAGACAAGTAGTGCATTAATGTCCTTGTATTTTATTATGATTGGAAGGTGCAGTGGCCTTACATTGTTAGTACAGTACCTATTCTTTAAAGAATTAAAATGCCTAAACGAATAGATGTTTTGAATCTCACTTTTTAACAGTCGTAAAGATTTCTGTGTGGGTGTGTGGGTGTCAAAACGGGTGTCAAAACGGGTGTAGAGCAAATGCTCTAACGTGGGAAACAAAGGTTTGAATCCCACCTGCATCATTTCTTGATCCGATTATTCCTCTTTTATCCCAGTAATTTTTATAAAATCGATTAGAAAGAAGTAAAAAAAAAAAAAAAGGCCTGAAGATGTTTACCCAACTAAGATGGCTTCTGAGAAAAACGGAAATGTGTCCATTATGAAATTCTGACTTGTAAAAAGTGTTTGTGTCCTCGTAGAACTCATATGGCGCTTTTCCACTGCATGGTACGAGTCGGTACGGCTCACTTTTGGGGGGTTTTCCACTGGGTACAGTACCTGGTACTTTTACCTGGTAGCCGTACCATTACCAAAATGTGACATGTAAACTCTGCTGATCACTGATTGGCCGGAGAGAATCGTCACTACCTGCGTCATTGAACTTGCAATACAATACACCAGACCCGCTAGATTTAAATCGGCACAGTCAGCGAAGGATAAAACGCAACTTTTTTTTTTTGAATGAACGCAACTGTTTTGAATGAGCGCACCTTTTTTTAACCACCAAAAAATGGCTGTTTCGTGGTCTGTTGAGGAAGTACAGATGTTCCTTTCGTTGATAGCTGAGGAGCGGACCAGCGAGAGCTTGATTGGGCGACGCGGAATGAAAAAGTTTTTCAGGAGGTCACTCAGCTCTTGGCCGCAATGTGTATAATCCCGCCCACTTAAAGTAGTACTAAACTGCAGTGGAAATGCAAACCGAGCCAAGCCGAGTCGTACCACGCAGTGGAAAAGCGCCAATAGTTACAAATTTCCGAGAGCTCTAACTTCTTCGACTTGACTGCTGCAATGTCATGCAAACACAACAGTAAAATGTAGTTAAGCATAATTTCATAATATTTGTTTAATCATATTCAAATTGGCTATTGATAATATCTTCATAGTCAAAGAATAATATGAAAATAAATAAAAGACACACAATACAATTTAATGTTGAATAGCTATTTATTTTTTGCTAAATAAACTTACACAATTTTTAACAAGGCGTTTGCATAACTACTATTACTTATTGTATTGTGGTTTTGTCTATTGATTACTCAAACTACTCAGAGTAATTTTAGTGTAATAGTGTTGCCATGAAAACGCATAACTCCAAATAGCTCAGAGTAGAACACCCGAGTTGTCATCTAGTAATTAAAGTAATTACAGTAATTACGACATGGTGTGCCATGAACACATCATTACTTTTTAGGTCTTAAGTCGACATAAATAGACAATGAAAACATTTTAATTCCATAATATGTCTTATTTTGTAGTAAAAAATTATATACTTTGAAAAAAAAAAATACCTGAGTTTATCCTTCTGGATTTGATTGGATAGTAAAAAGTGGGCGCTACCTAGAATGAAGACAAACCGAATGCTAGTTTGTGAAAAATAAAAGTTGTTTTAGAGAAAGAGTGTCAGGAAGTCAGAGTTAAAGTTATTACATTTAAACTAAACATTAGACAGTTAAACAGTTTTCTATAAAATAACATGCACTTAAAAATCATTCATAATAAGATAAAAGTGAAAAAAAAAAAAAGTAAATGGTTGCAATCTAGATTAAAATTTGTATAATGTGAAAAAAATTAAATAAAATTCCCAATGGTTCATCGGTACACATTTTTACCCGTTACGTTATACAAATATTAACAATTTTCTGCACCACAGAAAAGGCTTTCATTTTCTGCTGCCTGTTTACTTCCCAGTCACCTGTCACCTGACATTTCTCAATCTAATTTCTAGTTTGTCCACAGTGAATATACTGTTTCACTTGGAATTTATGACATTATAGTACAGTAAAATGGGTTTCAAACACAAGAAATATGTTTTTGTTCATTTTGAACCACTGTAGCAATTATCCACCAGGCCTGGCATTAGTAAAGGCTGTGTTTGGTCCCTTTGGTTCCGCAGTGTGACAATCTGTCCAACGTTACATTCACTTGTCATAGAAAAGATCCATGGATCATGACCTTCACACCTAAAGCTGCGACCTCCTCGTGTTCGGTGGGAAGTTCATTAGACAGGGTGACCCGGAGGTCGAGAGCGCGTCTGAGCCATTTGTTCTGACTGGAGCTCCACGCTGAGCCGCTGATTGCGAACGATCAGTCCGACCTGCTCTCTGCTGCCCCACCACTGGCCAGAATTTATCACCCTGCCTAGAGGCCAATGACAGCCATGATGAGAGCCATGAGGACCATCAGTCACACAGGCTTGGCCGTCACCAACCATAAGCATGAGTCTCAGAACGCAAAAATGAGAATGTAGCTTAATGCTCGCAGCATGATACAACTGTTTCATCCCACAATTGCTATCATATTTGTAAAGTCTACACTCTTGAAGGGATAGTTCACCCCAAAATGAAAATTCTGTCAGTAATTACTCACCCTCATGTCGTTCCAAACCCGTAAAACCTTCGTTCATCTTCGGAACACAAATTAAGATATTTTTGATGAAATCTGAAAGCTCACTGATCCTGCATAGACAGCAACGCAACTGCAATGTTCCCAATCCCAGAAACGTTGCAAGGACATCGGTAAAAAATTCCATGTGACATCAGTGGCTCAACTTCAATTTTGCGAAGCTACGAGAATACTTTTTGTGCGCAAAGAAAACAAAAATAACATAATTTCAATCTCTTCATAATCTCGATCAACGTAATCAGCGTTGTTTACGTTCATGAGAAAACGTGCGAATGCTGAACGTAAACAACGCTGATAACGTTCATTACGTTCTGGGGAAAGCACACACATGCGTCATGGTACTCTCCAAAATGGTGGAAGATGGTAACTCGGGGAGAAGAATTGTCATTTTTGTTTTCTTTTCAATAATTCTTATATTTGAAAGCCGAAAACTGATATGTTGGATGATTTTTTTAAATAGAATGTTTGAGAGCCCAAGAACTTCAACATAAATTAAACATACTGTATACAACACAGTAGCCTAGTAGTTTGAACCAGTGTAAGTTTGAAAATTAATTTTACAATCCTATTGCCAACTTTATTTCTAGGTTGAAATGTACAGTTGAGTTACAATGTCTTTCAATCTCTTTCATTTCTTTAAGTAAAAGCAGTTATGTTTATAAAGGTCAAAAATAATGAGTGCTTGGAATATGTAACTGGGTATGTTTATGCATAAACCCAGGTAATAACAATATGGACCATAAATGCAATATCTCATTTAGCTGTTGAGAATTAGTTGACAGTCTGAAAAGTTGGATGGCTGAGCTCCAATAATCAATAATGAGGTGGCTTTGAACGTTACAGATTTGAAAAACAAAAAGACGGGAATAAAGAACCCCAAACCACAACACAAAGAACCAATTCAGCATAAAAGGGTTCTTCAGGATGATAAAACTGAACTGTTGCTACAAAGAACCTTTAAAGAATCATCTTTTTTTTACAGTCGAAACACATAGTAAAGGCCTTAATAAAATATCTCATGGAGGAAAATATCTCATGGGAAGAGTCCAAGGTCATGTTTTCTGTTGATTGATTTATTTATTTATTTACCCTTTCAGAATTTTATCAGGCTTCATCTTCAGTATCATCTAATGACCGGACCAGTAATTTACGGCTTCCGCACACCTCCATCCGTCTCTGTCCTGGGTGGCCGGGCGGCAGGAGTGATGTGGCGTTGCACTGGTAACGGTAGTACGCGGGCAGCTGGGTTCAGCACACACCTTTTAATTCCTGGCTTTGAAAGTTACAGATTTGAAAAACAAAAAGACGGGAATAAAGAACCCCAAACCACAACACAAAGAATCAATTCAGCATAAAAGGGTTCTTCAGGACGATAAAACTGAACTGTTGCTACAAAGAACCTTTAAAGAATCATCTTTTTTTTTACAGTCGAAACACATAGTAAAGGCCTTAATAAAATATCTCATGGAGGAAAATATCTCATGGGAAGAGTCCAAGGTCATGTTTTCTGTTGATTGATTTATTTATTTATTTACCCTTTCAGAATTTTATCAGGCTTCATCTTCAGTATCATCTAATGACCGGACCAGTAATTTACGGCTTCCGCACACCTCCATCCGTCTCTGTCCTGGGTGGCCGGGCGGCAGGAGTGATGTGGCGTTGCACTGGTAACGGTAGTACGCGGGCAGCTGGGTTCAGCACACACCTTTTAATTCCTCCCTCTGATGTATTAGCTTGCCGGAAACCAATTCTGGTTCTGGAATTGAGCTCTAAATCATCAAATCACTCTGTCGGACACCCACAATTTATTACGCCGTCGGATGAAAAAGTAAATATATTATGGATGTAAATAAATTAGAGGCTTGTGATCACGTAACTAAATATTGTATCGACAGGTTTTGTTATTCTAGGCTTTGAAGGAGGTGATTGATGAATAAGAGTCCGGTGCCTGGATTTTCTCTGCCTTCCAGGCGACTTTGAAGTGAATCTGTCTTTAGCTTAAAAAACACCCCTGAACACTAGGGCGGCATCATGTGGGATCTGACAGAGCTTTTCGCAATTTCTGAATGAACTGGAGAGGAATTCAATATGTTACACTTTTTCCTTCTTTTCTTTTTATCTTTTTTGGGTGAATCTCATGAAAACATATTTCATGGGTCATTTTTCACTCCAAAATATTAATAAAAAATACCTGGCCATTTGCAAGGTCAGTAAGATTTTTTAAATGTTTTAAAACAGTCTATTATGTCCACAAGGCTGCATTTATTTGATCCAAAAAAGTAAAAACAGTAATATTGTGAAATTTTATTACAAATTAAAATAACGTATTTTAATATGTATTCTTTTTAAATGTGTGATGCAAAAGCTGAATTTTCAGCATCATTACTCCAGTCTTCAGTGTCGTATGATCCTTCAGAAATCATTCTAATATGCTGATTTGCTGCTCAAGAAACATTTCTTATTATTATCATTGCTATAATCTTTTAGCACTTGTGTTCTGGAATGTTCCAACCATTAACCAAATTCCACTGCATTCTTTTTTACCACATTTAAGTCATACTTCACTTAAAAAAATAAAAAAAAAGTTGACAAAATTCATTTAGAACAATGACTAAATTATTGAAGGGATAGTTCACCCAAAAATGAAAATTCCGAAATTACTCACCCTCATGTCGTTCCAAACCCGTAAAACCTTAGTTTATCTTCGGAACACAAATTAAGATATTTTTGATGAAATCTGAGAGCTTTCTGACTCTTTTATGAAGCTATGAGAATACTATTTATGCACAAGAAAAACAAAAATAACTTTATTCAATGATTTCCTCTCTCCCCTTTCAGTCTTCAACGTGTTTACGAGAAACACAAAAAAGTATTCTCACAAAAAGTATTCTCGTAGCTTCATAACATTACGGTTAAACCACAGATGTCACATGAACTCTTTATCGTTGTCCTGTTTTTCTGGGCCTTGAATGTGGTACTTTCGTTGCTGTCTATGTAGGGTCATAATTCCATCAAAAATATCTTAATTTGTGTTCTGAAGATGAAAGAAGATCTTACAAGTTTGAAACGACATGAGGGTGAGTAATTAATGACAGAATTTTCATTTGTGGGTAAACTATCTCTTTAAAATATATTTTGGGGGCTCTGTATACCATTATTCTTAATAATTACCATGTTCAAATGCCAAAGTATTTTAAAGTTCTTCAAAATCTTCAAAACTAGTACTATGATGTATGTCCAAAGTGTAGGGTTTTTCAACTCAAAAAGGGAAATATTTATAATATTTATGAACTGGTTATGATTAATAATAAATATTTAGATTATATCTTCGAATTAACTGTAGCAGAATCAATATTAC
>NW_015639085.1:389522-394583 GCF_001515625.1 Sinocyclocheilus rhinocerous
CGGCGCGATGCAATGCAACACGTAAAAAGACAGTACAAGTCATTATATTCCATAATTATGTCCCCACTGGATGCAATGAATGCTTCGTTTATAATGGGTTTTCATGTTTTTGAATCATTGCTCCGGCCTGACAGGGCATCATCACAGTATGGTGAGGGGCGTATCATTTCCGTCTCACGCTTGAGGTATTCGGCCAATCATAACGCACTGGATAGCTGGCCAATCACAGCACACCTTGCTTTTCAGACCGATGAGCTTTGTAAAAATCGACGCGTTTCAGAAAGGCGGGGCATAGAGGAGAAACAATAATGTACAGTATGTGGAAAATAATGTGTTTTTTTAACCTTAAACTGCATAAACACATTTCATTACACCAAATACACAAAATAATGTTCTTTTTAGCAACATCATATGACCCCTTTAAGGTAATTTTATGAAGCTATGAGAATACTATTTATGCACAAGAAAAACAAAAATAACTTTATTCAATGATTTCCTCTCTCCCCTTTCAGTCTTCAACGTGTTTACGAGAAACACAAAAAAGTATTCTCACAAAAAGTATTCTCGTAGCTTCATAACATTACGGTTAAACCACAGATGTCACATGAACTCTTTATCGTTGTCCTGTTTTTCTGGGCCTTGAATGTGGTACTTTCGTTGCTGTCTATGTAGGGTCATAATTCCATCAAAAATATCTTAATTTGTGTTCTGAAGATGAAAGAAGATCTTACAAGTTTGAAACGACATGAGGGTGAGTAATTAATGACAGAATTTTCATTTGTGGGTAAACTATCTCTTTAAAATATATTTTGGGGGCTCTGTATACCATTATTCTTAATAATTACCATGTTCAAATGCCAAAGTATTTTAAAGTTCTTCAAAACATATTATGGTAGTACTATGATGTATGTCCAAAGTGTAGGGTTTTTCAACTCAAAAAGGGAAATATTTATGACTAATTATAACTGGTTATGATTAATAATAAATATTTAGATTATATCTTCGAATTAACTGTAGCAGAATCAATATTACAATTATTTGATCTGTCCGTCCACCGAGCAGACAATATAATCATTTATCAATTCAAGGAACGATTATTTTCCTGGCCAAGGAAGAATAACTGTCCTTCTTTATGCAGTGCTAGCAGTAATTTAACATATGTAGCAAGGGTTCAAAACATTCATTGACTTCGAATTGTGAGCAGCAAAAGAGGCAATCGATCGTGAATATAAGGGATTTAATAAATGAAACTACAGCTAACATACAACAAGACTAAGCAAAACACATATATACAGAATGAAACAAAGTAAGGAAAAGAAAGAGAAAAGTAAAAGGATGGCAGTATTTCACATCAATTTTAACCACAACCTAATGAGAATCATCAAAGAATCAAAAAATCACCTTAAACGGGGGCTCAAACTTAAACACGCATCTAAATAGTTGTAAACGGTTACTTGCATTGGCTTCGATTGCTGAACAAGAGTCCTGATGAGGTAGACAACGGAGGTCTTTGATGAGTTCGTTAGGAGTGAGATGGAAGTTTACTTCTAGTTCTTCTGAAGATAGGAAAAGTCCACAGCGAATCGAAGTTACTTGAAGATAAAAACTGCCAGAAAATAAAACTCAAGAGGAAGATCTTGAGAGTCTTGGAAAAGGTGTTGTCTCAAACGAAGAGGGTTTCTGAGCAAAGATTATTTCGGGCTAATCACTTTTGAGGGTTCCTATTCTGGGTGGACTGGCCAATACCAGGCGTGAATTTTTGAGCGGGAGAAGTTTCCTTTGTTTCCCTTTATGGCCCATTTGCATGTTTTATGGCCGGTCTGGAAATTGGTGCAGTTTTAACCCAAAATATAGTACAAATCGTATGATGCGTTTCACAATCACATACTGTACATCATTGTTTGAGGAATAAAGAGCAGATAATATTGATACCAAGAAACAAACATTTAGAATAGATTAAACCAAAGATACATACATACACCTGAATATCAGTGTTTAGGGCTTTAACTAATACAAATAACGAGTGGTAACTCAGCTAATCTAATAGGGAAACGTACAAACAACACATGCAATATACCAGATATATTTGTAGAGTATAATAGAGTAAAAGGTCTTTACGTGTGTGTGTTTGTGTGTGTGGTTGTAGTTTGCTTGGTCAGCCAGGCCCATCGGGGTCATTTACAGCTCTCTGGACAGTGTTTGAAGTCAGATGGGGGAGATGATAGTGGGGGGGACTGGTTAGAATCTCCTTGATGGCGAGGAACCATTTGGCAATTTAGACCCCCAATAGAGTAAAGGTCTTTACGTGTGTGTGTTTGTTAGTTTGCTTGGTCAGCCAGGCCCATTGTGCCTGGCCCCGGGGGTCATTTACGTCTCTTTGGAATGTGTTTGAAACTCCAAATGAGGCGAGGGTGGTGAAACTGGTTAGCATCTCCCTGATGGGGGGGGAACCATTTGACATTTAGCACCCATATAAGTGTAAGTCTGTGACCAGGACTGTAATTTATATGCAAATGTCAAAAGCTAAAAGGGTCTCTTAAGCCATAAAACCCAAAGATCATGCATGATTCTACACAGACGCTACAAAAGTTTTAAGTATGAATGCACCATGATGGCATCAGAAGGTTGGTAATCGGTTGAATCGGTTATTGGAACCAGTTCATTGAAAGGAATTGGCTGAAAGAAACAGTTTGCAGAAAATAATTGGACTTCCCCATTTGCCTGAGGCTCTGGATTACAGATAATAATGCTGGAAATAATGTTTAGTTTCTTGCACAGACCGATTGTTTCACTTCATAAAACCTCAATGTATCGTCAGGAGCCACATGTATTCATTTTGCCTATATGTGCTTTTTTGACTGTCAAGTGCCAGTAGCCACTGACTTGCATTTTATGAATCACCAAGGACCTCAGTTTCAGCTACAAATCTTCTTTACCGTTCTACTCAAGGAAAAAAGTTGCCTACATCTTGGATGGCCTGAGGGTGCATAAATTAACAGCAAATTTTCATTTTTGAGTGAACTATACCTTTAAGAGTCACAAAACATTCATTTTGATGTCACAGGTTAGGTCAAGATTAGCACAGAGGAAAACTCTCTCCGATCAGCTCTCACGGGAACGCGGTGGCAGGAACGGATGAAGCTTTAACTGCTGATAAATAGTGTGTGTCCGTGGAATAAACAGAATGTTTGTGTGGAGGTGCTGGCAGTCAGGAGGTACGCGTGCTGAGCGTAGGCCGGAGGGTGGAGGAGGTGGTTGACGTCGGCCCCAAGGCGGCATGAAGAACTGCAGCAATGTGGCTGCGACCCTCCTGTCCTTGCACGATCTCCCCGGTGTAATTAAAGCTCTTAAAGATGAGAAATCACTCACCTTTAATTAATCAATGTGCCTCAGGTGGGCCTGACTCGAGGGAAACACCAGAGAGCTGGAAATAAATGTGTGTGGATGTGTTTAGGACTTAAAAAGCACGGACCACACATAAACACACTTTTACTTTGGCAGCGTTTTGTCATTTTTATCCTTGTGGGCACATAAGCACGCTAGGCTAATGCTAACACACTCACAGCCTCTCACACACATTTATCACACGCGCAGCCGCACACAGGTAGTTTCATTTAGCAGATGTTTGGCTCTGTTAATGACCCATTTGTGCACAGCGGATTTGGGATTATCTCTCATGCGCACACTAGCACTGAACATGTGGATCAAATTAGCGTAATCTCACCCGGCAAATCCATGAAGGAATTAGGATTTTCTGCACCTTGATCACACTCAAATTCAGCACGACCCGAGGGCTGCGGTTCAGACGGAGGCTCTGAATGGGTTTTAGATACAATGCTGACACACTTTGGCCCAACTAGGAACATTTAAATTTCTCGATGGATAACCTTTAGAGACTCAGGGCTCAGTTGGTGACCCAATTTAAACATATGGAGTGATTTTAGTTATTATAATGGCTTATTGTGGGATGATTGTGATAGATTGTTTGGTAGAGTCAGCATCGATCCATCGATGTATCGATCATCATCTATTTAACATTCTACCTATCTATGGCTAACATTTCTTTAGCTATGTTTACATGGACACTTTTTGCTTCCATTGGAATGTATTCATTCTGATTGATGAATCCGAACATAGTGTTTACATGAATGCAAAATAAAGTAATCGCGCAATTGCACATTTATATGCTACAAGCTTCTGATCGGATTGAATTTTTTGGCATGCACACATTGCATGAATATACAGAGTTGCCCACTGTTGTTGCATACTAATATCTTCTTTGTTTAAAAAAAAATAATTATCTACTTCATGAACTGTTGTGAAACCAGGTCATTACGCTATGTCTACGTCATTGCACATGCGCAATCATTTCCAATTTCGGTTTTCAGTCCAATCAAGTGTTTACATGTCCTCTCACTCGGTTTACAAAAGTAATAAACCACCCTTTACAATCCGATCGAAATTTTAATCAGATCTGGCAAATTCATTCCGATTGACGTGGTTGCATGTGATTTTTTTTATTCTGATTGTGCTTCTAGTCCTATTACAATCAGTTTATGTAAATTCACCTATTGGCACTATGAACTAATGTGTTTATAGGAACAGATGAGGTGTCCCACTTTTCAGGTCATGTGACTCAATTGTTGTTGTATTTTTTCTAAAATCCTTTTTAATTACTATGTTATTAGGCCGATTCTCTGTTCTTTTGAGAACAGAAGCTCTGTGTGCAACTCCGACCTGCTGTTTTACTGAAGTGAATAATTTCGACCCATCCCTTAGTTTGTAAAACAAAAAAATGGAAAGTGCTTGCAGTGATGTATGTGTAACAGAAGTCGATGTGGAGATGGTACAGCGCTGTGAATTAATTATAGCCTATAGACCAGAGGTGGCCAAATATTTCAGTACGAAGGGCCAAAAATCGAATATTATATTAACAATAAATGCTGGATTATATCCAAATATATTAAAATTAATATTAAAAAAATATATAATCCATATATTTTCTAAATTTCAGTGGAGGAAAAAAAAAAAAAAAAAAATGCTTGGCAATGGCTTGTTTTT
>NW_015639085.1:394735-412629 GCF_001515625.1 Sinocyclocheilus rhinocerous
ATGCTTGGCAATGGCTTGCTTTTTTCCCCTTCTTATGATAAGGCATGGCCCGTGGGCACTGGTATGGGCCTCTCTGCTACAGGCTATAAGTAAGTCCGTAAGTCTATTTAAAACTTTCACATCAGACCTGGAAGGACACCAGAAATATTGATCTATTATAGCAACTCCACCTTACAAGGAAGAAATAGATTTTCAACTTTATAACTTTATAGATCAAATATTACACATTTCTACTGAATAATACATGTAATAGATCGTTTGTTCTTTTTTAACCTGAAAATTTCTTTTGAATCTGTGAGCATGGCCTGTTTTATCTGCCTTTGGGTTTGTAATGATCCTCAACAAATTCCCAGAGGATGCATGAACTGATAGAATGTGCACCTTGAATACAATGTAAGCCGCTGTGGATAAAAGCATCCACCAAATGAATAAAAACAAACTAATGTTTACTTGACATCAAGCACGAGACTAGTGAGAATGTGATCTCTCTCACACACATCGCATAGTCAAACACTGCATCCATTGATCATTAAACGCTCAGTGCTGTATCCCCCTATTATTACACGACACCTTCATCAAAATGGTCAGCGCAATTAAAACCAGGTCGTGAGAAAAAATTGGCCAGCGAAAAGAACTCTAAGGCACACATTGTCAGTTTCCCAAAAAAAAACAGCTAAAGCCCCTTGTGTAGATGGCAGGCTGATTACTTTTCCCACAGAACACACATTCTGCAGACTTATTAGCTCCGAGCATGTTTAATATGCGCCCTGCGGACGAGTTGTGATGCTCCGGAGTTTACTAAATGGGGAAAGAGTGCTCAGAATTAAAAACCAGCAAAATGAGGAAGGGAGAGGGAAAATTAGAAGCATGGAGGGAGAAAAAAGACGACAGCGATGCAACAAAATGGCCTGATGCTACAAAAGAAGATGGATAGACACAGCACAACTGTATCTAGTGAGAAAAGGGGCGATCGAGATGAGGGGAGAGGTGATAAGAAGCAGATGAATATTTTAAATTGACAGAAACGTGCTTTCATTGCAAGGCAGCTGGCGGGGCATTGCTCTTCTGTGACAGGGTACGGTGCCAGTATTATCTCTCTCTCCCATCTCTCCTGTGAGTGTCCCGTGATGGATCGCTCCCCCGCCCGGAACCGGCTGCTTTATTGCAGATGTTTAGCAGTCTATAATTGAAAATCCGAGGGGAAATTATTGTTCAATCTCTCGCCGAATACCGACGCTATTGATCGGCCCGCAGAGCAGCTGAAAGTATAAATGATCTAATCAGAGCGCTCCGCATTGGTTATTCTGCATTTATTTCAACTTTAGCACATGACAGAGATGTTATATCAGAAATACAGTACTACTTTTCTGACTGTATACCCCTATCGCAGTACTATGGGGATTGAGGGTGCTAACACATAAGCTAGTCTCGAAGAACTAGCCTTTTGACTTTTGGCACAATGTCTGGTCCACTTTGTGAGATTATAGATTTTTTCACATTTCCTTTTTTTGGGATATGTTCAATTGGGGTAAACTTCTTTATGGGTACATGGGAGACCATAGCAAAGCACATTTTCCCTTTTTCAAACTGCAAAAGAAAACAAAATACATTAATTATTAAAAACTGAAAAACTGAAAAAGATTTACAATGCTTATTATTACAAAAAGGGTTCCATTCTCAAGGAGTCGAAGTTTAGCTAATTAGCATGGTCCAGTTAGCCTTCACAGGTAGATTCTGTAACTACAGTCTCTGGTTCTAAAAGCCTCTGTCAACATTGGCGGGCATTGGAAAGTAGTCATGTATTCTGACTAAATACATTGTTTGCAAGCTAGTCACACCCTAGCTAGCATTGGTGAGAAAGGGAAATGCTAACTGTTAGCACTCTACAGCTATTACAGTCTTTTGGTTACTCTGGCCACAGAAATGTCACCTATAACTGGCATAAATTTGCCACAACAATGTATCTGGAAGTCATTTGATCATTTATTTTTAATGAGAGTTGATGAGTTTAATTATCGCTATTGTCCAATTTCCAGAAAATAGAGATGCATTTTTTGTCAATATCGTCGCTATATTGTCGCTACCATTGGCGATGCTGTAAAGCTGTACAAGCGCAATGTAGCATTTAACAATGAAAGTGCAGACAGTGGAGTTCACACTATTTAATTATCCTTTCAGACAAGAAAAAGTGTCTAATCTGGATGTGCGATATTGACAAAAAATGCATCTCTTTTTTCTGGAAATTGGACAATAGCGATAATTAGACAGTATTTTGCTGTGTTTTTGTGTTTAGTGTGTGAAGCTTTTCATATTCGTCATATTCTGTTCAGTGGATAGTTCAAAGCGGTGATAGAAACATTTTTTTTTTTTAATTGTTTTTCAGGGGCATTTTCTAACCTAATTAGTCATAATTTCTTAAACTTTTTTAATTACTTTTGAAATATGAAATAATAAAAACTATATATATATTTATTATGAAATGAAAAATGTCAGCTAGTCACTGTATTAATGAGTTAAGACATTAATTCAGCTGGTTTTCAGATACATTTAGTAACAAAACAATGCTGTACGTTGCTCAGTGAGGTGCACAATGATTCTGCTGTGACATTGTTTGAAACTATTTTCATTGATGAAACAGCAAAAACAGACAATACTGAATCTAAAATGTAACTCACAATGTTGACTTGTTTATTGAAATCTTGTATAAAATCAGTCACATTTGCGGATAATTGGGGAAAAAACAGCCCTCTTGTATGATATTGCTTAACTTTATCAAATGACAAAAATACAAGACAAAACATTTTGTTTTTACATTGCTCTTTGTGTCTAAAACCCATTCAGAAAATGGACTGAAAGGACTGTGGGTGAGCTTACACCTACAGTACATCTGAGCTAGCCTGTCCTACAGTTTGCTTTTGGGGAGATGGCAGCGTTTCAAGGCTAGTGTGAAGCACGACTCTTAGCATCAGCTGGAGAACAAGAACTGTTGGCTTTATTTTTCATTCTCACATCTTGTCCTCTCTGCCTCTGTCCTTGAGCCGGGACCGTTTTGAGGCAGCGAGATGCTTTCAGAGAACGATGAAGCATGCGTGTGTGCGTGAGTATGTCGGGGTGGTGTTAACAGGTTTATGCTGGGAACAGGATTAGTGTGGCTGTGTGAATGGAGAGTGAGTTACATTAAGTGTAAAGCAGCCCTGGGGTGGAGGAAGACTCCTGTGAGCTGTTCTTTCTCTGTTCCACCGTAAATCCCGCATTGTGCTGCCTGATCCTGGCTCTCGACAACAGCTCTTCTCAGCACGGGCCCTTCTGATCCTCAACATGCACTATCCTACCGTCACAGGCTGTTGTCTGGGTGGGACAACCAGAAATGTTGTTCCTGGACATGTGATAAGGTGGACATATGGTGCATTCAAGTCCTCCTGGGAAGTTTGTATTTATGATTTGGGAAGTCATAATTACAATATCAGGTGTGGTTACGTTTTTTTGTTTGTTTGTTTGTTTGTGTTTTTTTATTGAATTTATGATGTTTTTGAAAATTGAATCATTCTCTGTTATATCGTAATTGTACAACACTCATATTTTGTGCATGGAACCTATCTAGTTTTATTGTAAATTTAAAAAAATTTTTAAATCTCTGATTTAAATTTACCATCAGTATAGATGCTGCATCTGTTGCATCATCCATATTTTCTCTCTGTTTCCATCCACATATGTTAATGCATGTTTTTGGATATATATATTTTTAGTTAAAAAATGCTGGATGGAAATGCCAAGATGTTCATAAAATCTTAAAATGTGCGTCAAAAACTTGAGGTGGATAATTTGAGGCGGATAGTTGGAAATGGTGTTCTAATTTTCCGCATTAGTTAAATTTGCAACTTTGGATGGAAACAACTCAGAAACTTAGATCTTAAAGGAAGTTCAGTTTCCTGATCATAATTATGACATAATAGTGGCATTCAAGTTTGTTCAACTCGTAAACATGATCTTTCCTACATGACTTACATGTTAGGCTCGAACCTGCATTACCCACATAAGCACCAAGACACATTGCGCTAACCACTGCACCACAGCTCCAAAGGGTTTCAAAATGTATCTGGCTTTTTCTTCTGCTTTCTTTCTCTCCTTTCTTCTCCCCCTTTCACTTTTTTATTGTCCACCCTTTATCTGCTGTGAAGTGCATTACATGAGTGTCTATTGATTTCTGTCAGTATAGTAAAGGAGTGGAACGCAGCGAGGGTAAACCTATTGCACTTCTCTTCTTTCTGCTCCATTGTATGGCTTAATCTAACTCCGGTCTAATTACCTGCGTTAAAGAGCCGCCCGTACACAAGAAAGAAAAGACGCATCATTTGCTTCTCAAAGGCATCCTGTGAAGGCAGGCCGTTTCATTTCATCTACCCCACTTTACCCCCCTTCCTTCCAGTCTGCATGTGTGGCTCCGGCTTTTACTCGTAAACGAGTATTAAATTGCAATACGTTCGACAGGAGGCAACGCCCCTGGAGCCGGTCAGCAGGGTTCATCTGCATCTCGTGAATATGCACGCCATTTGCTAATGTATGCAAATGGGATGGAAAAAATGTCGGTAATTGGTGGTGGACGGATGGTGATGCCGATCAAAGGCGGAATGGGAGGCACCATGGGGTCTGCAGGGTATTTCAACACCGCTTGCACTGACTGAAGACAGTTCCAGCTAAACTCCAACCAGCAGAGGTCCATTTTTCCATTTCTCTCTGGATGGTTTATTATGTTAGCTGGGTTCATGTGAAATTCAGACACGTTTTTAACACTTTTTACACTGGTTGTGAGGGGAAAAAAACTTGTGGAATGAACTGAAGTAAAGTTAAAAGTTGTACTTTAAATGTTAAGATGTGTGAACCACGCTGTCTTGGTAGCTGAAAGCATTATAAAGTGAGCAAATATTATTATTTAATAAGCAAGAAAGGGGTAGGGAATATGTAGAATTTTAAGAGTAAATAGGCCTTGCAGGAAAACATGGAAATATAAACTGCATGTTTTATTTTATTGAGGGGATCATTATATTTGGGTGGGGTCTTTGTCAACCCCTGGACAACCCCCCGTCTAGTTGGTCTGATCAGTCTAGTCTACCTTTTATTTTATTTTTTTTAGAAAGTATGGCCCTCTGCCTGAATGTGAACTCAAGTAAATACTTTATAAACATGTGAACATTAATCATCTGACCCGCTCTGTAGTCCACTATACATGTCCGCTAATTACTCCAGGAAATATTGTCTTTGTACTTCTTCCTTCTCCTCCAACTGCTTAATAACAGTAACCTAATTAATATCGCCCAAGGCCAGATGGAGTTTATAGACCACTGAATGAAGAGGTAAGTAGATTTTAAGGGCCATTTCCCTGTGGAGCTCCAACCAATATCTCCATGAACGATTTTGGCTGCATTTTTCATCAGATTGTTAGTTTCATCGTGGATCTTTAGAATCTGTGAGAAGATATTACACCTTACGGCTCACATATGGATCGGGCTCCTCTGGAGTAAGATTCATGCCTTATCGATCCATCGGGAGAAGAATAAGACTCAACAAATGAAAAATAAAGTCCTGACAAATAAAGAAACCATCTGTGACTTTATCAGGCAGAAGTGGACTGCAGGTATTGGAGGAGGTTTACGGCTGAAGGGGGAAACAATGTGAATGGCAGCTACTCTGAGCTATGCAGGTCTTTCAATTAAACGTAAAGGCCGGGAAGGTCAGTATCTCTCGTCTCGGAAAGAGCACTGTCTTATTAAGACTACTTCAGATTGAGTGAGAGTGAGAACAGATTGAGAAAATGAAAGGGGGGTTGAGGGATGGAGGTTGGCCTCATTGTTCAGCTGGGAGTGAGTGAGTGAGTGGACACAGAGGGTGAAAATGAACCAAGAGAGTGGGAGAATAATTTGGCCGTCCCTGGTGTTCATATGTTGACTGAAGGAATGGAAGGAGGAAAAGGCTGTAATTTCGGCTCCAGTAGATGTGCCTTTGGGAAAATCATCCCGGCCTACGGAAGCCCTGCAGGCCCATAAATCACCTGACGAGCTCCAGGCTCCCAGGAACCCAGTGGTGGTGACCCCTTCCTCCGCCTCTTCCCTCGCCGTATCCCAGTTCTCTTTCATTTCTAAGATTTGGGTGCATTTCATGCTATGTGTAATTCCACTTTTCTCCCAATATAATCTCCCTTTTTATGTGACTCGTGTAAGGATTTCATGCAAAGCTTTGACCTCTATGTGAAAAATGTTGCAGATGATGTCACAGAAGAGTGATTTTAATATTTATTACATTGCATAGAATATCTAATGTGCAGTTGTAATGTACAGTCAGTCTCTCTTGCGTGCTGTTTTAATTTTCGTTCTGGAACCTGCCACTAGCACTGATACATCATGCAAATTCCTGGTAATCCCGGTAAAAGAGATGTAGGTCAGCAGCAAAGCTGAGGTTGTATGAAATTTTAAGTGTTGAGTTACAATGTTCATCCTGCATGTAATGTAACACTGTGGCTTAACACTTTGCTCCTTAGAGTTCACTGCTTTTGCTATTTTGCTTCTATAATACATAGAAGCACAAGAAACAAAGGTGTAAAGTCATATTGTGAGCAGCATTTGCAACCCAATAAATAGAAGAATTTATTTAGCCCCAAGAATAAAAACGAAATTAAATAATAAACAAATGAATAAAGTCACATTGTGAGAAATAACAGTGCAGGTTTGAGATAAAGTTGCAATTATGAGAAATAGCATACAAAGTTGAAACTGCAAGATATAGTAAGATTGTGAGAAATTATTTTAAATTTTTTTTGTCATTCTTGTGATGTTATTTTATTGAAACTAGATGTTTCTAATGATGTCAGATTGTGAATTAATCTTGTAATTACATTTTGATGTAGAAGCATTTATTCTTTTTAGAATAGTACAGTGTGCACCAATGACTACATTTACATGTATTTACATGCGATTATAATGACACTTTCATTATTCATCCAAACTTTACCTCATGTAAACACAATACTTCGATCAAACCGATGCGATTAAGATCTTAATCACAGTAACCGAAATTATATTCAAATGTGTGGTGAAAGCAGATTTTAATCTCAAGAAACAGGCATGAAAACTGTCGCATTGTTATTATTAATAATAATCGCATTATTTCCACTCTGATCAAATGAACTCAATACATTTGGAAGTTTTCCCTCCACTCCAAATCATTGCCAACAGTATCTTCATTCAGAGACAGCACAAGGAACGCGATGGCCACCTAGACAAACCTAGTTGCAGCAGCATTGCCATCACAATCGGATGTTCATCATGGCGCCGAATAAACATCCAAACATCCAATATGTCCATATAATGTGTTTTGCATCTGATGCAAGTAAATTAAAACAGTGGCCAGTAACACACCTACTGTATGTGAGCCCATAATTTGGTCTGTGTATTGACGTAGATTAATAAAAACTGTAAAAGTAATCAAAATAATGAAAATTGCATGTAAACAGGAGTGAATAGGTTTGCTTGTGTTTGCAATTAAGTCTTTACTCTGATTATTGGAAACATGCACATGTAAATGTAGTCAATGCACAACAAGACCAGGTGCTGTTTGTTTGTTAAACACTAAACAGTTTAAGAGTGAGGCATGAAGCTGATAGCTCTTCATTGTCTGGTTTTGACTGTACTTGTATGTATATATATATATATATATATGTGTGATGCACACGCTCCAGGCTCCCATCGGAATACCACTGATCATGTTTGAATATATAGTGTTCTGTCCTTTGATACCCTTGTGCCATTGATCAGTGCCACCATAATTGTTGCTTCCTGAGGTTATCAGACCCCTCCTCCTCCCAGAGGACTAAAGAAAGGCCCGTGCTTGCTCTCCGGAGACTTATTGTGAAAGCAGTCCATAGTTGAAAATTTTCAGCAATCGTCTCCAGTGGATTTCATAAAGCAACTCCTTCAGTTCCCCCACACTTTGAGTGGAGGTCCAGGGAGAATTATCGCGACTGCGGAGAGGGGAATAATTGTTTCTGTGCTTGCATGGGGTGACATCTCAACTTCTTCCTTCCGCACTTTTTCTTCTCTCTCCTGTATTGCTCGCACATTTCATTGTAGCTCCCTTGTGCATTGAATCTCCGCATTTTTCTCTTTTCATTCTTGATATTAATGGTCTTGAACAATACATTTAGTCCGACAATTTCCGTGAAAGATTTTCTGTGCGTTCCAACACGCTGTTGCTGCAATATTGCAATGTTATTTTCTTCTTCCTGTCTGGTTCCTGTCGGTGTTTGCATATCTGATGTCTGTTGTATATAAACAGAACAAACTGTGAACGGCAGGCGAGTTTTTATTAGGTTTTGCTTCCTGAGTGAAAGATGGTTGTTTACAAGGTTAGGTTAGGGCAAAAGTATATCTGCTTTTTGCAGTGGCACATATGTTTGTGCGTGTATGTGCGTGTGTGTGTGTGTGTGTGTGTGTGTGTGTGTGTGTGTGTGTGTGTGTGTGTGTGTGTGTGTGTGTGTGTGTGTGTGTGTGTGTGTGTGTGTGTGTGTGTGTGTGTGTATATTTATACACACACACACACAGACAAAAATCTCCAAAAACTCTAAAACCAAAATATAGTGTCAGTTTTCCACCACATTTCTTTCTACTTCACCGATCTCCATCCATAACTTCTTGAATTGAGTTTCTTTAGCCTTTCTGTCCTCCACTCCATGGCAGGATTTTAATTGTGAATCTTGGGGCCGGTAGCAGAGTCCCCAGTCTCATTTTAGCAGTGCCTGAGACACTAGATGGGACTTAACTGGCCCTGAACAAGCAGAGGTCAAGTCCTCCGAGGTCCACATCTACACTAGAGAGAGTGGGCTTGTTATTTTAGAACCGCAGCCCATTTGATCTGTGAAGAGCTTAAGAAATTAATTAAGCTAATGCCAGGAAATAAAAGTTGTAGTCCAAAGTCAGCAGAAGGGCCTCTTCTTTGTGCTTCTGTTATGGAGGACATTTATAGGTCTGTATGGAAAAGAATATTGATTTCATAAAAGGTCACTCAAAGCAAAGGGAGAAATAGGGTGATTACAGATGAATATATCTCTCCACCCCACGTTCATAGGGGACTGCTTTGTATGTCGCTGCTACAACAGTCAATACAGCGTCTTCATAAGAGGCACTCAGCAAGAACTTTGAGATATTGGTCTTCTAAACAGTCCTTCAATTGAAATCAATAAATCTGTACTTTTATAGGTAATTTATTGGAGGCTGGTTCTCCATATTTTATAGGTGATTGAATCTACCATAGTAAAAACTATTGGCATTAATTTCTGGATGAGAACCACCCACCAGTATTAAAACAGCCAACTTCAGTTTTTGTTTTCATGTGCCATTGGGGAGTATATATGAGACAATGGCATTTTTTTCTTTATCTGTAATCATTTACTCAAAAAATACATTAAATAAACCCTATTATGCAAAGCTATAAAGGTACGGCCACATTTACCAGTGTTTGGTGAAATTTTGCTGGTGAAATCCAGTAATTTCAATAGGAATTTGCTCTATTGGGAATTATGCTTGAAACATTTCCTAATGCAGATTTCGCATTGACCAACAAAAAGCTGCTTGGTTTGAAAATTATTTCTGTCTGAGCATGCTTCTTCGTGCATGACTATACTATTGACTGGACCTTTTTTGATTCTGTAGTTCTGCTAATTTATTGCACCTTTATGTATCTTTAATTGATGGCTACATGACATTTTTAGAGTCATTAATACAGTCACTTGTCTTAAGTTTCTTTGAGTTTCATATGAAAGTCACATGAAAACAACATGAAAATAAAGAGTACTTTTCTAAAACCTTGACAAATTTAAATTCGTTTTTTAAAAGATCTTCCCTTTTCTTTTATCATGGACACTCTTATATGTCATTGACCTAAGAACCAACATCTTGTGTCAACACTGTAGAGCATATCTTCCTCAGAAACAAATGTCTGTGATAAAAGTGGTAAAAAGCCATTCTGGGCAAGTTACGCTAGTTAACCCTTTAATCCAGAGGAGATTGTGATACTGAGTCCATTTCAGACCCAGTTGGGTTTTGTGGCCAGGGGCTAAAAAGCTGCCCTGGCGTCCACTGTGGCTCATTGTCCGCATCTGCCTGGCAGGAAGTGACACTGAACACCAGACCAGCCCAGAATAATTGACTCTGGACTGTTCTAGCCCACCCACTTGATGGATAGTCCCTCCGCACATAAAACGCAGACGGTTCCACTGGATAAATTTGAATGAGTAAAATGTTTCATTCTGGGCGATTTTTAGGAAGTGCTTTTGAACACGCAGTGTTTTTTTATCATCCAAATAGCACATTTGGACAGAAGGATGTTTCCACAGTGAACCCCCACCAGCCTTTACGATTTTATATTCATGTGGCGCTCTCTTCATGCAGTTACATGATTTATGTAATCAGCACTCTGACTATGTTTAATCCTTAAAGGAAGGTTCTCTCCATCTAAAATTAAACATGATCTGAGATCTAAAGGCAATGGAAAGTTCCTCTCTCTCTTTCATTTCTCTTGCTCATCCTTTCTTTCCACCTTTTTAAAGCCGGTAATCGATCAGCGCTTAAGCTCCAGAGAGATAATCAGTTTGTCAAATCGGTGAATGGGGCTCCATCAATCGCTGGGTTGTGTTTTGTGTACCTGTGCTTTCACCACAGCTGGGGCTTTGTCATCTGAAACGTGTTTTGGAAATCTATTAAAGTGGCTCTCTCTGACATCATTGAGCTGGAGAAGTGTGGAAGGAGCAAAGGGACAGTGTCCCTCAGGTGTTGAGGTGAAGAATGAGTGAGCAAGGGGTGAAGATTGATTTTATTCAGGGGAGCTTGTTTTACTAGCGCAGGGTTTTCCTTTACCTGAGTTCCCAGGTTGCTTGTGCGTCTTGTATTCTCAGGGAGCTGTGTCCTTGTGCTAGGTTTTATAGGTTTTACGGTTTTCAAAACAGCATCCAGACAAAAAAGTAAGTGTCTTAAAAAGTGTTGGACTCCAAACTCCAAAGTGTTGTAAAATATCATGTGATGTGACTTCCCAAAACTATTTCTTATGGTATTTGAGAAAAAAAGTATATTAAAAACATGTTTTTAAAAAGTAAAGATAAGACTACTTATATTCAGGGTGCAAGGAGACTGTTATTAATTTTACCACATGACATTTTTAGAGGCATTACTTAAAAAATTTCTTTGAACTGGTATTAAAAAATTCAAAACCATAAAAAAACTAACATGAATATAATAAGTACATTTCTAGGAACTTGGCAGATGAGTCTTAAACTAGATTTTTAGAAGTGTTTTTCTTTTCTTTGGTGGACACTCTCCAGCGATCTCCTCCCTTCTAATTGTGAAGATCCAGAGGTAGTGACTCTTGACTGATATTGTCACTTTACTTGTTTTTTCTTGCTATCTTTTTCTCTTGCCTCCTCTTTTTTTTAAATCTATTTTTATGGGCTTTTATTGAGATACGACAGTAGAGAGACGACAGGAAAGCGGGGAGCAGGATCGGCAAAGGACCTCGAGACGGGAATCGAACTCGGGTCGCCGTGAGCGCAGTTGTGCTATGTGTCGACACACTAACCACGAGGCTATTGGCGCCGACTACTCTTGCCTCCTCTTAAAGCCACTCCATCTTTATATATCATTCCCTCCCTCTTTCCCTCTGAAAGGAAAAGGTGACAGGAAGTTTGTCAATGTCTGCTGAGAGCCAGAGAGACATAGTGTGAGAGTGTGAATAAAGTTTGTGTGAGCGAAGGAGGAGAAACACAGAGAAGGGGGGGGGTTATTCATGACACCATTATCCTGGGCTAAGTGACAGGAATTGCACAGGCAGCAGGGTGTGTATGCTTTGATTAATGGAAAGAATGAGTGAATGTGACAGGACAGGTGACCAACCACGGGATGCACTCTCTGATGACACTTTTAACAGCTGCCTCGCTCTGCATTCTGGGATACTTCCTGTCGCTGGTGCCAAGGAAAATGAACCATCCGAGTGTGTTTTACTCAAAGGGTTCCCCCACAAAAGCACACCTGTGACTTGCCATGCTTTGCTCAGGCTTGAAAGCTTGAGTCCCCATTGATTTGCATGGAAATGTAATTGCATAGAAAAGAGCAGCATGTTCATACTTTAAATTGTGTTCTTTTTTACTCCACTAAAAAAGGAAAACCATCAAGTGTGAAAAAGCCCAAGGGTGTATCAACAATACAAGAACAAGTTATGTAACCTGTTCGGCAATATAGGGACATTGTGTAGGCCACTGAAAGTGACAGGAAGAGATGGATAAGACAGTTCCCTCTGGTTGAGGATTTCACCGTAGGACAGGTCATCAGCCAATTAAACCTCCGCCTGCTTCCTCCAACGTTCCAACCTTTCTTCCACACATCGCTCCATTTTAATCAGAGCGCACAACTCTTTCTCCTACACACTCTCGCTCTGTCTGTCTCCGCAGTTTCATTCCTTTCCTCATTTCCAAACACGGCACAATTCAAATGCAAATGCCAGAGCCCAATTATGCATTTGTGTTTGGTTAAGTCTGTATCAGTCCCAGGGAGATTTCATTTGTACAGCACATTGTGGCAGGCTGGACAAGACTACTCGCTCACGATTCCTCCTCTGCTCCTGATGATCAAATCAAATTAGCTTTAGAATTGTGACAAAACACCTGCGTTCTTATACACCCAAAATGTATGTTTGTATGTTATAAAATTAATGTGGAAAATCACCATGGTACCCACTTTTAGTATAGTATTTGCTACTGTCATACAACAAAAATTAAGCAACGAGAGAAATATTTGGAAAGCTAGCTACTGTGATTAGCAATAACTGTAGCATCTTGTATTGATTTATTAGAATAAAACTTCATAAATGATGGTATTTTGTTTGAAAGCTATGGTGTGGCAAATTTCTGTAATGGGTATATCATGAAATAGCACAATATTAAGATGCTCAGTCATTTTTAATCAGCCGACTATGAATCTACTTGGAGGTTTTCCGCCTATATGGTCAGATAAGTTAAGCTGTTGTACAATTAGCAAAATGTTCTCTTTCTCATGCTTCATTTCTCAGTCTGTCTCTAAGCTACTAACCCACTGAAGCGCATGTGCAATGGGCTTATTTAGCAGAACAAGGCTTAGCATAGCCTTCATTAATGAGAGACCATTTGAGTGGTCCAATTATCTTGCACAATGTGCTTATTTGCGTAATGCTAATCTCAAAAAAGGATTACTCTCAGCTCTCTGTTGAAGCAGTGCAAGGTTCTGGGTTGTTTGGTGTTAAACTGAAGGTCAGAGTGGGACACAGAAAGATCAGAAAAGTTTGGTGTGCCTCAAGTCTCTGTCCTAGGGCCATTTTTGCTCTGTGGTTGCACTAATAAAACCTGGTTCCGAAGGGAGGAGCTATAGTGCTGGATAGGCTTTTCTGCGACTGACTTTGATGTATAGCACATTTTGGCTCTTTGCTACCAGTCCGTGATGGATGGCTGTGATGGTGATGTTTTGTTCAGCCTCTCTAGTCCTCCTTACTCTGAGCTGGTGGAAATTCATCACTGTCCAGTAACAGTTGCTGACCCCTGATAGATAGTTCCCCGATGGTCACGCCAAACCACAAACGCCACACACACAATCCTTCTCATTGCACTAAACAACTACATTACTACATTACACTTCAGGTTACGCATTGTTGAAGTATCACAAAAGGTCAACTGTTCCCTATACAGAAGCCCCAACAGTCTAGTTTAATATCTCTGATGCGTAAAGTGTAATGCCTCAGGCTGAAACACCATGCTAAGTGAAAGCATCCGATGCCCCTCCCTGGCTTTTAAAACACTCCCACGTGGGTCACCACGGTTGACACTTCCGCGCTTATTGGTGAGCCCACTGGACTGTCTGCAGAAAAAGAGATGTTTGAGGAGTTACAGTAAACCGTGGACTGATGCAATATTCATGGATCTCAGGGTAGCCTGGCGGAACGTTATTGCCCTAAATAGTAACAGGAAACTGAGGAGTAGACGGTTAAACTCGACTGGATTTCCACTTCACAAGCTGAATGATTCTCTCTGGACATCCGCACACACCCTTTCACCTTACATCCTCTTTCACACTTGCTCACTTTCTCCATCTCCTTTTCCAGGTCTGCAGTTCCCTTTGAACACAACAAGCATGCAACAAAGCCCTAAGTATTTTGAAGTCAGAATAATCAATTTTGTATAGAGTGCTCGTCACTATTTTCATTGTTTTGCTTTTATTCCTTTACCACTCTCTATGTTTAGCTTTGATGCAGAACTTGAATAGTATATGATATTCTCTGCCAGCAGGATTCGCTTATACCTAGAGACTGCAGTTACAAGTTGATAATACCACAATGCCAGGGCACTCAGTATGGACTGGATATATATTTCATCCTTATTTAAAATCTGAAGCAATTTCTAACCAAACCTGCAACTAGGTGGGCCACATCTCACAGTGAAATATACAGGCAAATGCTTGGACAACTGGCTAGCTGAGAGAAAGGACAGGCAGCGTGACCTCCTTTGTCTACTAAAGCAAAGCCAGCACAGTTCATTAAGATGTCTGTTCAGCACAAATTAACTTTTGTAATTTTGCCAAGGCATTATGGGAATGCTTCTGTTTTACAAGGATTTCAGTATGGATTTTATTGATCATGAATGCATTTACCAGACTGGTTTAAGACATGCATAAACCTACAATAATAAAAGCATATGCTTGCCAGTGCCACACACTGTAAACAATTTTAGTGACACTGCCTTTCCGGGCACTGCACTAATATAAGCGTTAGGCCAGAAATATAATTTATGCAAATTATAAAAAGGCAAATAAGAGTGTACAAAATAAACGAAAGAAAAATCAAATTGAAAATGTGCCAAGTTCTTAAAAATGTACTGCTAGTATTTATTTTGTTTTCATATTTTCAAAGCATTTTCAGTAAAAGTTTAAATTTAGTGACTTTAAAAATGTAATGTGCAGCCATCAAATAATAACATAATTTCCTTACACCTTCAACACATGCAAGTATACAGGTGAACGTGATTTCACCAAGTGCAACATGTTCCTGGATCAGCATCCATTCTAATCATTCAACATTCTAATCAACCAATCAGAAGTGAGGGATAAGTTTATAGAAAATATCAATTTTAACCTTACAACCAGAGTTGGGTGCTACTATACTCTTATACAACTATCATTTACCTCTGATTTTAGGGATAAATTATGGGTAGGGTTAGGTTTAGGGGTAGAGATAGAGATAGAGTTAGGTCTATAGTTTTAGACAATAATGTTGATCCAGGATCAACAAAAGCTGTTGACCCAGGAACATGTCTTACTTGGAAAAAGTATACGCATTCTAATTGTGTTTTAAAAAATGCAAATATATTTTTCAAGGTAATTTTTATTTTAATTATTATTATTATTATTATTATTATTACTAATTTAATAAATTATTAATCCATTAATATAATTTTTATGGCTTTTTTTTTTTTTGGTCGCACCGCATGACTGATTTGGTGGACAAAAGTTTATTTCTAAGGAATTACAAATGATGATGTCAAACTACTCAACATTTTATTTTCAGAATTTCATTCTTTTGATGAGACATTGTATGATTATGATATCAGGAGTTGCACCACGTGATATGTTTACAACCTGGAATAACCTACCCTGAAAGTCATTCTTTTAATGAATTGCATTTTTAGGACATAGTTTGTAATGTCTCTCAAAGTCATCTCTTTAAATGGTTGCACCGTCGTGAAAGTATGTTGTCCTGAAAGAGAAAACTGGCCATGGAAAACAGTTTACACTGATGTACAAGGACACACTGATAACAAAGCATTGTTGATTTGAATTCTGAATAGCATTCTCATGGTTTGGACCATGATGAGGCGTGAAATGGAGCTAGAAGTATTTGCGGCCTTAGTCTTCTCCTACAGGTGCTATGCCAGCTTCTGTGACATTTAATTTACCACTTATAGCTTTTCACTGGAAAGTTGCCCCTGCCTTTTTGGGTATGTGTTCGTCTGTACCATTGATTTTTTTTACTGAACAGGAGACAGAGAATGAGAGAGGGAGCACTTGCTCTGTGGGATTTCTTCTGACGCCCCGTCTCACTGCTCTGTCAATACCTCGAAGGTGCCACAGACAGATCCTTTTCTCACTTTTTTGCTCTCTCTCTCTCAGTCTTTCACACGCCACGTGAATATTGTCACATCGATAGCACTCGGTAACAGCCAAGACTGGCGCCACCTTTTTATCGAAGAATGTCCCATGCCAGAAATAAAGAAAAATCACTACCTGAGAAACTCTGTCTTGCCAAATGCCACAAGGTTTGATTATCGCACACCCAGAATTGTTCACGGAAAAAACTGAAAACACAGCACAATATTCATGGTTTTCAGATAATGGCTTTGATGATTTCCATGAATAATCACAGCATTGTTTTGTCCTATTGAATAATAGATTTTTATTATTTTGCATTTATTACACCTGCTATGCGTTTTTGTCAATTTGCACAGAATTAGTGTGTCGGCTGTAACTTTGATCTGTATAAACACTATAGGCATTTCTATATTTTATTCATTTTTTTCAATAATGTGGTACTTTATTGATCTGAGCAAATACATATTAGGGGTTCATAATTCGGTTGAGAGCCAGGATGGGGCTTCTTGGGTTAGGAAGGCTTTTAAAACGTCACATAAGTAAGATACATCTTGATGACGTAGGCAGTCGATACACAAACTTTATTTTTTGAACACTTTGATAATAGCATAGCTACAGAACATTATGATAATGACAGCAGGGAGCCTAACAACCCCTGTGGTGTGGCTGTCACTCTGCAGCTCTTGAAGGAGGAAAAAATAAAAATGTCTACACATTTTGAGAACATTCCCATAGGAAAGAAAAATCAAAAGTGAGATCTCTTTAACATCTCAAATATTTCTCCTAGACAGAAATAAGGTTACTTTAAGATCGAATTGAGATTTTAGCTTGAGTCTCCTGCTTCTCAAACGTGTCTCCTGAGACAAAAACTCTAACACTGTCACAATGGCCTCCTTTAAAGCTTTAAAAGAGATCTCAAAAACATCACACACTGTGCTCAGATATTTCCCCTTAGCTACAGACACTGGTAGTCTCACATTTGTCTCCTTTAAAGCTTTAGAAGAGATCTCAACAACATCACACACTGTGCTCAGATTTGTATCCTTAGCTAGAGACTCTGGATCTCTCACATTTGTCTCCTCAAAAGTTTAGATTAGAGATCTCAACAACATCACACACTGTGCTTAGATTAGATTTCCCCTTTAGCTAAATAATCTGGGGGTCTCATATTTGTCTCCTGTAAAGCTTTAGAAGAGATCTCAACAACTTTACAAAGTGTGCATTAAGTGAAGTACATGAAAGGCACTAAATAAAAGGGGAAAATCATAAATTCAGAGTTAAAGGCTATATTGAGAGAGAAATTATGCAGAAATAAGGATAATGTTACTTTTTATAAGACAATGTTTATGTACCTAGGCACATAATTTGTTGTTGGAAATAGTAATGTACCGGATGCCTTAATCAAAACTGATTTACAGAAAATGTAACCCTGGAGCTTTCTTTGCTGAAAGGCACATAAATGGCTTATGACTCTTGATTAGTAATTGACTAAATTGATTATTAATACATATTATATGGTAAACATGTTTGAGCTCATATTGAGGCATTTGACTTGGTGCACACTTTGTAAAGTTATTGAGATCACTTCTGAAATTTGGAGGAGACAAATGTGAGAGCTCCCGAGTCTTTAGTGTAGGAGAAAAATCTGAGCTCAGTGTGTAATGTTGTTGAGATCTCTTCTAAACTTTTGAG
>NW_015639085.1:414473-415603 GCF_001515625.1 Sinocyclocheilus rhinocerous
ATGAGACCACCAGAGTCTTTAGATTAGGAGAAAAATCTGAACACGGTGTGTGATGTTGTTGAGATCTCTTCTAAAGCTTTAAAGGAGACCATTGTGAGAGTGTTTCGAGTTTGAGAAGCAGGAGACTCAAGCAAAAGTTTCCATTCAATCTTAAAGTAACCTCATTTCTGTCTAGGAGAAATATTTGAAATGTTAAAGAGATCTCTTTTTTTATTTTACTTTTCTTCCCTCTTGTTAGCTTCAATGTCATTTATCCACACCATTTCAATCGAAGACAATACATGCATTGTCATATCTGAAGTTGTTTTATGTAGACAGTGTTTTATTGCACAATGATTTAACAGAGGAAACATAACCTATATTTACATACATGCAAAAATGGTCTGTACAAGACAAAATTTTAATGCTAAACAAAGCAAAAATGTAAAAAAAAAAAAGTACACTGGTATAGGGTTACATTTGTTAAAAAAAGGTATTGCTCTTATACTAAACATCTTGCTCTTGTAAGTCCTTTCTAGTGTGTTTGGAAAATGTGGTGTACATATACAATGCTGGACATTGAAGATAAATTTAAACTAGTAACCCCTGATATTCTGAGATGTTTAATGCTATTTAAATGATAGTTTTAGTATTTACAATATCAGGATGTGCTGAAACCTTAAGGAATCGATTCAGGGCAAACAAAAAAAGGCTTGAATGTAACGAATATAACGTTAAACATTCAGTATTAACGCCTGTATAGCTGACAGAGCCATAGCCTTGTGGGCAGCACATCGACGTGAAAGCACAACTGCACCTCAGACAATGTGGGTTCGAATCCCAGCTAAAGGTACTTTCCTGCTCCTGTCCAATTGTTTCCTGTCTCTACTCCTACTGTCCTGACCATTAAAGGTGAAACACCCCATTGCAATCAGAAAAGCAACCTCGGAGTCTTGCAAGAGATTACAGCAAGACAATAAAGAGATCTCCCATGTTTCTCACACGTTTCTGTCCCATTGTCATTTTGGATTCCTTTCGTTCAGAACTTTCTCATGTCTCAGTTGTGTCTACTTTTATTTCTCTTAAGGATTTTTAGGAGAAACATCCGAGACACTGTTGAGACTAAAATGAGAAATACATGAGAATCACAA
>NW_015639085.1:415642-437899 GCF_001515625.1 Sinocyclocheilus rhinocerous
AATATTTAAAAAATGTACAAATGCAATAAAAATATTGGTATCTGTACTCGGTATCGGCAAGTACCAAAAATAAAAGTATCGGTATCGGGCGAGTACTGGAAAAAGTGGTATCGGTGCATCCCTATGAATAATGTAACAATGTAATATTTAAACAATATGTAAATAATATTAACTACCACAAAAGTTTGGGGTCAGTATTATCAGTAACCTATGCATTTTTTTATTCAGCTAGGACACATTAATCTAGAGTGACAGTTAAGACTTTAACATTGTAACAAAAAACGGCACAACAGCTGTTTTAAATTGTAATAATATTTCACAATATTACTGTTTTTACTGCATTTTTTATCAAATAAATGCAGCCTTGGTGAGCATGAGAGACTTCTTTCAAAAACGTATTAAAAACTTACTAGTAGCCCACAAACTTTTGAACCCTGGTGTATATCCTCTTTTTTGGATTCATATAAATTGCATTCTTTTATAACATATCGCATACTGCTAACACAATGCTAAGCTAAACAGAAAATCTATTAAAACACAATGGGGGCAAAATACCTCTTGTTGAATTTCACTGCCAATAACAAGTTCTTCGAGAACCCAATCCTGCTAGTGAGTACGAAAAGTGTTTACATTTGTAGTCTTTCATGGAGACGTGACATGTCAGTCGTCTATAGACTGGTCACATCCCGCCATTTCTTTGAACATACTCAGAGCAATTAGCCTGAGAGCATGGAATGACTTATTGCAGGAAAGGGTCTCTGCACTCTTTTGTGTAAAGCTCATTTTTCCCTCAGTCTGGAATGGAAAGGCCACTGGAAGCTCTTTTCTTTGAACACTTACGTAACCTCATATGACTGTATTAACCTGTGAACTGTGTGAAGAGCAGGAATTTGTTATCTCGAGCACTAATCATAACACTCTCATCCTCTTGCTTACAGAACAGCGCTCTGAAGAAACAGATTAGATCTTGATCGCTGTCGGTGGTGTTGCCCCATGACCAGGTTTTCAGTCATGATGGGGGTGTGCATGCGTGGCTGTTTGTCATGGGTCTAAAATGCATTTTCTTTCATAACACTGTACATTTCAGGTCCCTCTCTCTCCAAACAAAAGCTGCTTAGATTATTTTTGCAGGCGTAAGAGGGGAGCCCACTCCCAAGACCAGGAAACTGCCATTTCAATGGAGTCCACGCCGGAACACTGCTGATATCATTCACAGAGAACAACACTTTCTGATTCTTCAGGCTGATTAGAGATAAATGGCTGTTATTTTTACAAGACTTTTACGTTGTGCTTGTGCACACACATATGTGAAAACGTGCATATACATTTATTGGATGAAGCTATTTAAATAAGGAACTTAAAGTATTATAACTAAACATTAGAAATAGTTTTTATCACCAACATTGGTCAGTATTGGAAACCAATAATATTATTATTATTTTTTTTTTTTTTGTAATTTAAACATTATGTATATATGATAGATAGATAGATAGATTTTTAGATAGATAGTATTGAGATACTATTATATTGTTATTAATATTTTTAATTAGTTTTTTTGTTTTTATTTTCATTGTATTTTGAATATTTTCATTATTTAATTAATTTCTTTTTTATGTTGTTTTTTAGTTTTTTGAAGTTTTTATTCCAGTTTTACTTTGGTATTTTAGTACATAAAGTTAAACTAAATTAAAATTAGATGTTTCAGTTCATGTTTATTTATAAGTAACAATTTAATTTAAATTAATTTAATGTGTTCTTTATTATTATTATTATTATTATTATTATTATTATTATTATTATCTTTTAAAGTTTTTTTTTGCATTGGCATTTGGCCTACCTGTTTGATCAAACCATGGAATAAAGGGGGAGTTAAGGAGGGGGTGTTTGGGAGAGTGTGTGAATTATTTTCTCTTTGGTTCAGTTTGTGAAACAGGAATAACACACTTCAACTTTAAACAAATAATGTACTTTAGATTTGTAATGTCTACTACTGTATTGATTATCAGCAATAGCACAAAAACAATTCACTGTGATGGGTGTCGACCAACATATGTCAGTAAAACCCCTAAATGAACTCTTCAAGAAGGGCATGGAAAGCAGAGCTGCTCTTGTACCAAACCCAAAAAAGATTCCACAGAGATTAGCCGGGAGTGTAATGGAGCAGGTGGAATGGAAGCTATGGATCCAGTCCATAATGGTCATAATGAATGCATACATCACACACTCTACTCCTTGCGTATGCTGAATACTCCGGCCAGTCATCAACCCCGAGACCTCTAATGTACCAAATGCAATTTTCAGGATGACGGAATGCCTTCTCAGTCTATAAGTGGTAAAATGTTTGGCGATGCAAAAACGGCTGTTTAGATGACCCTGGTGAAAGGGTGAGGAACAGAGACCCACCACGTCCTAAGTGAAGGAAAGTCGTTTCAGTAGAAGAGCAAGTTATATTTCAATGAAAGATTATGGAGACAAACAAACGCCACTGTGTCTGTTACCAGAGACTGGATGATGAATAAACTAGAAGAGACCAGTCGAACATGATAAAAAGAAGCAATTGAAGTAGAATGCCAGGAAATGGTTTAAAAGCTCGGGGACATGAAGTGACTTTTTTGTTTTAAGACTCATTAATCCTAAAGGTCTGAGAGGAAATAAGAGTGATGGTGCCACAGCAGGAGGTCATGCTAATGCAGCTGGCTTGTCCTGAGGGCCACCTGCTGCCAGGACTGTGTGTGTCCCTGCTGTTACTTCTAGTAGTGGCTTATAAAAAATAGTCACAGATGCATGTGGGTGTCTGCATGTGTAAGTAACTAAATGACGAAGTAGATGAGGATATAGTGGGTTGCAGCATGGGCACAAATAAGGGTATGACAGTTTAAGTGTGTGTGTCGAAGACTCCGACTTAAGTGTGTGTAACTCAGACTGTTATTGCTCAGTTCAGAGACAGAATGAGGAGCTACTCATTGAAAAATGAATGTGAGAATCTCAGTCAGTCAACATGTTGGCATACTCTAAAACGCATATGAGCATTAGCTGGACTAAATAAGTAAATAAATAATTTGCTTGGTTTCAGCCAGAAGCAATATTTTTGATAGCACTTTTTTTTTAAAAGAAAAGAAAATATGTATAATAAAATAAAGTATGTCAAATTGTCCAAAAACATTGATATTATAAAAAGTGTTTATTCAAATAATGTAAATCAAAGTTTAAATAAATTTGCAATGCACACGACTCTTATATTATAGTCATATACATATAGTCATAGTTTTAATTATTTTTGTATTTCATTTTTCATTTTTTAATAAATTAATGTAATTAATATATAATATTGCTAATAATGTATATATTGCTAAGTATATATATATATATATATATATATATATATATATATACACACACACACACACGTAATTAGCAATATTTTTAATGCCAATATTTTGAAAAATAAAATATTATAAAGAAAAATAAAATAGTCACATTTAAAATCATTGGTAATCTACAGTATGTTTGTTAGAATAATGTAAAAAATGTTTGAATATATTAGCAATCTACATAGCTCCTACCATGTAGCAGTATTTCACCACTGGTGATAGAAACAATGCTTACAAATTTATACCAGCTGACAAATTCCTAGCAGTTTATCAAGTTTATCATTATATTAACTACCGCTATTCTAGGTACTTGTTTTTCTCCTCCCACACTCTACCTAGATGACCTAGATGACAGCATCTCCTGCCCCACAAACGCCATCCTCCACACTCACCTGTAACAGCTGAGCTCAGTGCTTAGAAACGGAGGTCTTTGATCGGCCCTGAAAGTGTCTAGTGCCGTGTACTGGGGAAGATAAGTTGAACCAGGTGAGCGGGAGAGATAGCAACTGCAGACATCGCCGCCTTTCTGACTCAGACGGCTACAATAACTCTGCTGCTTATTCTGTTGCGTAATCAGCCAGCCACTGATGCAAATAAAAAAACAGCCAGGTGTAGAACAGCATGCAATTGCGTTTTTATTTAATAGCAAGACAGTTTGACTCTTGTATGTGAAAGAGTAAAGTATAAAATAGTTTGAATGTAGGGCTACATTTATTTGTTCCTTATCATGGGACATGACTGTTCCAAACTGTGCTGTTGGCAATGCTAATATTTATCTAACGTTTGCAGTAATAGTGCAATGACGTCAGATACCTTTTTTCCACTGTAAAAGTTCCAAATCCCATAAAAGCTTTGCATGGAAGACCTGTGATCATAAGGTAACAAATAGACTTTTAATTAGCTAAGAGATTGTCTGCTATCATTTGTGGTGTGATATACTGAAATGATAAATGTTGAATAAAAACAATTTTTATGTCTTCAGAACACTGAGTATCGAAGATGTTGAATAATTTCTGATAGAAATGTAGAGTTTTTGACGTGTGATGCATATAAAGTCATACAGCATCAGGGTGTAGTTTTATTTTATTGCAGAGCCTTACGGGAAAGAGACTTTGAAACTCGACTGGTTTTCAGTGTGTTTCTCTGATGCTGTACCATTCCAGAGCTCGAGAGAAGCCTGTTTTATGCTTTAAATTCCCTTGAAGGATTTTGCTGATGATGGCAAAGAAGGGAGGTGGGGAGTTTGGAACAGCACAACTGGACTTCTGGAGAGAAGACGGAGTGTTTTGAGAGGCTGTTGCATAATGGGAATTGGCTGCATGCTGGTGATAAGGAGCGGGTCAGTTATGTAAGAAGGTCATGGTATGTGTGGAGGTTCTAATTAGAAGGAAAAAGAGTCACTCTGGCAAACTGTCTCTATACTGCATGTTTAGCCCTTCCGCACAGGTCGCAGTATCTGATAACTCAAAGTAATTTCTAAACAGTCACCCATACGATTTGCTTGCTGGATGATAAAACAGGCAAAAAAAATCTTATAAACTTGCAGCAAAGGTGGGATCTGAGCCATATTTATGGACCAAAATAGTATATTGACTTCAGGGGCGCTCTAAGTAGGCAACCACCTAGCTATCACCCTTTTTTCTTAGCTATGCGGCGCCATATCCTAATATATACACACACACACACACACACACACGTAATTAGCAATATTTTTAATGCCAATATTTTGAAAAATAAAATATTATAAAGAAAAATAAAATAGTCACATTTAAAATCATTGGTAATCTACAGTATGTTTGTTAGAATAATGTAAAAAATGTTTGAATATATTAGCAATCTACATAGCTCCTACCATGTAGCAGTATTTCACCACTGGTGATAGAAACAATGCTTACAAATTTATACCAGCTGACAAATTCCTAGCAGTTTATCATTTCAACCAGTATATTAACTACCGCTATTCTAGGTACTTGTTTTTCTCCTCCCACACTCTACCTAGATGACAACACTTTCAGCATCTCCTGCCCCACAAACGCCATCCTCCACACTCACCTGTAACAGCTGAGCTCAGTGCTTAGAAACGGAGGTCTTTGATCGGCCCTGAAAGTGTCTAGTGCCGTGTACTGGGGAAGATAAGTTGAACCAGGTGAGCGGGAGAGATAGCAACTGCAGACATCGCCGCCTTTCTGACTCAGACGGCTACAATAACTCTGCTGCTTATTCTGTTGCGTAATCAGCCAGCCACTGATGCAAATAAAAAAACAGCCAGGTGTAGAACAGCATGCAATTGCGTTTTTATTTAATAGCAAGACAGTTTGACTCTTGTATGTGAAAGAGTAAAGTATAAAATAGTTTGAATGTAGGGCTACATTTATTTGTTCCTTATCATGGGACATGACTGTTCCAAACTGTGCTGTTGGCAATGCTAATATTTATCTAACGTTTGCAGTAATAGTGCAATGACGTCAGATACCTTTTTTCCACTGTAAAAGTTCCAAATCCCATAAAAGCTTTGCATGGAAGACCTGTGATCATAAGGTAACAAATAGACTTTTAATTAGCTAAGAGATTGTCTGCTATCATTTGTGGTGTGATATACTGAAATGATAAATGTTGAATAAAAACAATTTTTATGTCTTCAGAACACTGAGTATCGAAGATGTTGAATAATTTCTGATAGAAATGTAGAGTTTTTGACGTGTGATGCATATAAAGTCATACAGCATCAGGGTGTAGTTTTATTTTATTGCAGAGCCTTACGGGAAAGAGACTTTGAAACTCGACTGGTTTTCAGTGTGTTTCTCTGATGCTGTACCATTCCAGAGCTCGAGAGAAGCCTGTTTTATGCTTTAAATTCCCTTGAAGGATTTTGCTGATGATGGCAAAGAAGGGAGGTGGGGAGTTTGGAACAGCACAACTGGACTTCTGGAGAGAAGACGGAGTGTTTTGAGAGGCTGTTGCATAATGGGAATTGGCTGCATGCTGGTGATAAGGAGCGGGTCAGTTATGTAAGAAGGTCATGGTATGTGTGGAGGTTCTAATTAGAAGGAAAAAGAGTCACTCTGGCAAACTGTCTCTATACTGCATGTTTAGCCCTTCCGCACAGGTCGCAGTATCTGATAACTCAAAGTAATTTCTAAACAGTCACCCATACGATTTGCTTGCTGGATGATAAAACAGGCAAAAAAAATCTTATAAACTTGCAGCAAAGGTGGGATCTGAGCCATATTTATGGACCAAAATAGTATATTGACTTCAGGGGCGCTCTAAGTAGGCAACCACCTAGCTATCACCCTTTTTTCTTAGCTATGCGGCGCCATATCCTACATCGAACCTACAGTTCACATTTCCTGCTAGCACTGTGTTTTTTGCCAATCTTTTGAGAATTCCTTTTTTTAACTCAGTCTCCGGTTGTTAAGAACACTGAATGATACAATGGGCTTATGGGTAATGTGTATTTCATGCAGTGCTGCTCATGCTGAAAATCCATCCTTTTAACAGTGGCTGCTCTTGGGGAAACCGCTTTATCGAGTGCCTGATGAGCGCTGACTAGGAATGGACAGAATGCTGGTTTATGATTGGCCACTGCAGGCCTTTTGAAGCGATCATGATGGCACGCTTGATTGGCTAATTGCTCTCTCTTGACTGTGTGTGCATCCTCACTCCTTTCGACTGTATCTTATTCTCTTCCTTTTGTTCACCATCTTCTCATTCTCTTTGAAAAACACTTCTAGATGTCAGAATGTACAGATGTTGACTCTTAAAATGAGGAAAAACAGAGAGAGAGATGACAAGACAGTGCAGCTGGTAAAGAAGATGTGAGGTCGAAAAATCAATGTTCCTTCCTTCTTGGTGTCCTTGCTGCACGTCCTTCTGTCGGCTTTTCCCTTTTCCTGAGCAAGTAAACCTCATCCTTTGGTAGAGAAGAGACACCTTTGGAGTGTACTTGTATGCATCAGCATCTAAATGAGACGTTTCCAAACGGTATAGACCAGGGGTATCAAACTTGGGTACTGAAGGGCCACAGTCTTGGAGAGTTTAGCTTCATCCCTAATTAAATATACCTGAATCAGCAAGCCCGAACCCTTTGGGAATACCTTAAAACTACAGTAATTGTGTTGGAGCAGGGTTGGAACTAAACTGGAACTAAACCGTGGCCTTCCAAGAGCTGAATTTGAAAACCCTGGAATAGACATACCAACACATGTCTAACCATCTGCTTGTCAAGTTGCTTCAGGGGAGCCATGAGATCTGAGGAGTTATGGAGCACGAAGTGGCAATATATTTATTGGTTCTCTTTCTTACCTCATTAATATCCTTGACTCTATTATCCCTTTAGTTTATAATGCACCCTTTTGACACTAGATCAGGACTGTAAGGCCACAGCCAAGGTGGATCACCCGGAAGCCATTGACTCCAAAACCTGTTCTTCGTCTGTATTCTTAAGAGTCCAGACAACTCCTTAAGCTCCTCTCAGTTTTCAGTCAGTTTCTCTTTTGTACCTCTTCTCTCTTATTGCCGTGTCACCCCATTGCTCGAATGCTTTCTCAAACTGCCTGTCCATCTCTGCTGTCCTCCCTTGATTTCTCTAGAACAAGTGTGTGTCCTTTCTTCTGAGGCGGCATCAAAGGGTTGACAGCTGCCCCTCATCCCTGCTGAGTGTCCAATGTTCTGTCTGTCTGCTCCCTACTGAGACCATGCTACCAAACATGTAAAACCAAAAAAAAAAAGAGAGAGAGACAGCAAGCTAGCAAGAAACAAAGGCAAAGAATGATGGAACAGGGCACATACACGATTGAGAGGTGGGAGACAAAGAAAGAAAGAGGCTGCAGTTTAGCCCCCAGGCTTGTTGCTTATTGCTGCTGAGCTGGACTCTGGCTAATTAGTTATTAGATTGCAAAGATGTGCAGGAACAAGCTTTAATTAGGTTAGTGGCTGCTTAAATGAAATGTCTAGCAGAGCCCAGTTCTGTGAATGATAATGATAGACTGAATGCAACTTCGCCGCCAGGACACAGTGCTTGCCACTCACGACTCAGGACCCAACCAGTGTTTGCTTTTGCTTAGGAGTAAATAATTATGAGGGTGACCTTTCAATTAGCATAAATGCCTTAATGCCAGAATTTATCGCTTGCTGTTGTCCCCTTATGAATAAAATGACGTAAACGCTAGATCTGTTTGCCCAAGACATAAACTGCCACATAAACTATCTTCAGCCATGTTTCGAGTAAATCCAGTTAGAAGGGCAGTTTTGCAGGTCAAACTTTTTTTCTTTCTTTATGTTGTCAGAGTGCTTTGCAAGATGAACCAACCTTTAAAACCGACATCAATTTACGGAGATGGCACAAAGATAGTGGCTAGTGCTAATTGACTGTATTTTTGAAGGATGGTAATGGTAAAATAGTAGCTATACTGACACTGTGGAAGATGGCTGCATGGACCACTCAAACGTATCTGTCTCAGGACAGATACTTTTCTAAGAGTTGCATTTGTTAAGTCACTTATCAAAGTTTAGAGTCATAGAATGAACTTAATTGACATTGGGGGCAGTGCGGTCAATGATTGCTATTAACACATTAGCATAGCACCACATCGCTATACACAAAGGATGTTCGTAGAAATCTGCACACTGCGCAAGGGATTGGAACGCACAGGTAGACTGTGAGACACAGACGCTAAGTGGCTATTGATTTCTAGTGAAACTGGGCTGTTTCTTGCCTCGCCTCAGCATGCAATTCTCACCAGTGGTTAATTGCCTTTTAAAACACAGATGTCTTTGGCTGGTTCATTTTTAATGATGGCGGCCAGGATGGGGTGTTTTTTATGTGGTGGAATTGTCTGATAAATACGCTTACACTCGCACAAGGTCATTTGCGCTACATGCCTACCATTATGTTATACTTGCCAAATAACACCTTTGAAATTCTGTGAAAAAGAAAGAAGGATTGCTCTGTGGAACATTCTGGAGTGGATATAATTGTTCAGAGTGTTCTAAATGGTATTTTTTGTCAATGATTTATATGTGGGTGGACTGCACTTCTCTCCAGGACATTTTGGCGGGAAATGGGCCGTGGTTTCCCGTCTTTCTAGTCAGCACTTATTCAATCAGCCAGTCAAAAATATCAACTCAATTAATTCATTAAGTTCTTGCCTTATCACAACTTGCCACTCTTTGTACCTGACGATGAATAGCGAACAGTTGTGCAAAAACCCCTGGACTTCGTTATGTAACTAGAGGGTCAAGGAGTTGCTCTGGTTTAAACGGGACTTGGCAGCAGCAGGGAATCCTTTATAAATGTTCTAACCCAAGCACATTTTCTCTAATTAGTGAAGATGAGACTAGGGCTTGCCTACCTCTCCCTCGTGTACCTTAGGTGATTGGTTGTGTAAAGAGACTCGAGTTAGGGCAGTACTTCTCTCTCTCTCTCTCTCCCTCTCTCTCTCTCTTTTTGTCTCTGGTCCTTACAGATGTGTGATCACTGGACGGAGGAGCTTTCCGATGCATGGAAGCGTACTGAGAAGCATAGAGGAACAGTAATTAGGAATAGCATTCCGATGATGTAAAACCCCAGTGGTCCTGGTCCACCCTGACTGTGTGTCTTAGTGTGTGTGTTTGTCCCTGATGATTCTGAGAGAATATATTATGCTATCAGCAGGGGGATTGTAGAGACGAGATGTTATGCATGAACAAAATGTAATACCTCATAAACTTCCACCCACAGATACTGGCATGAGCCCTTAGGTCCAAAATGCCAGCCTACATGCAGTACAAGTGTATTCAATGACACTCAATTCAATGGGACTGATCTGAACTGATTCAATGGGACTCAATGACACAAGAGAGTGTGCACAATAAAGAAGAGTAACGGTCTTTAAAAAAAGATCTAATGAAGAGCACATGTGCCAGTTTCTCAGAAATGCACTCTTTGTATTCATGTTGCTTTCATATGGTTTTGGAAAAACGTTTATGCCATTTTTAAAGAATGTTTCAATTTGATGACTCATTCTTATGCATCATGACATTTCACAACCTGAACTAACCTTGCCTTGTCTTAAAAAAGATTATCTGACAAATTATCAGATATTGATTGATTGATTGATTGATTGATTGATTGATGTTTTTTTATTATTATAGCAGGACAGTTGACTTTCTCTCCAACATACTTTATCCTTGTTTTCCAACAAAACAGGGCCTCAGAGAATAATAAAAGTAGGTTCATAAACCCTGGTGCCCATTACATAGACAGGTTTACCAAACTGGGGCATTTATTTGTATTACATAACTTTGTGGGCGACTGCAAGAGGTAATCGTGTAAAGCTGGCACAAGACCGGGTGCTGCCCACATCTACCCAAATTAGAAAGCTTCAGAGTGGGCTGGCCGCTCATTTTATACACTTTCTCTTGCTCCTGCCCATGCAAATGAGGTCTTATTTACCATTTATCAGCATGGTATCTCTCAGCGCAGGAACGGTCTGCACTTAGGTCTAGACGGTGTAATTGAACTCGCCCAGTGCAGAAAGAGAACTTGCTTACGGTTGGGAAAAACGAGGGGGCCGGTTGGTGTTTAATGTAATTCTGAGACCTCAGCTGCCCTCGCTCTTCACTTCTACCTTTGCTGTGTTTTCAAGAATTTCTCAAAAACTTGGAAGTGTTTCTCCTCCTATGCCATGTGCTTAACAAATCCCAGGCCATTTCATCTGTATGTTGTGTTCTTCCTCTGTACTCATACATTTGTGAATTTTCATGCACCAGTGGGACCCGGTTCTCTTCTAACAAGTTTTATGAAAGGTTTTATAGGTTTTCTGTGTCACGCTTGTGTTGATGTTTATGTTTCGGGGTGCTAACCCCAAAACTTCATCCAACTTTCAGAATTACGCCCTGACTTCGTTCAGTAAAAAAATCAACAAATAGACAAAATGTGAAAGCAAAAGCAGAAAAAAACACATAAACCCCACCTTTACACACTACAGTGATGGAATGGCTAAGATTAATCCTCTGCATCGACAAGGGTCGACTTTCCTACGTACTCCATCACAAACTTTTCTGATTTGCTCTACATAATGCTAAATGAGCCTAGCCACTTAGCTGGACACGAGAGAATTAGTCACGGCGGAGATGAATTCAGGTTTTGACAGTAAAACGCTGCCCCGTGTGAGGGATAGGCACCTCTCGGAGCTCTAATGGGTGGAAGCTGCCTGTGCCACAGGCTTTTCCGAGACACGGAATGACCGAGGACATGACACTATGAATAACAGAGTTTGCTATGCATACACAAGGTGAAAAATGCTGCATGCTACACACACAACGCTACAGGCAAAACTAAATGGAAATCCTCTTGCTGAATTCCATGAGAATCCAGCAGTTTGTGCTGCATGCCTTTTATTTCTGTCTTCACATTAAATAATAAACAATTTTGACAGCATTTGATGCATTTCCCTGTACTGGTTTAGCACCGAGACTAACCTATACGGGTGAAATTCTACTTTTCATATCAAAATGTTTAGTTTTGGGGGGTCAGGTCACTGCAACTATCTGCCACCGTCTTGCATTTTATGCAACTGGCCATAGGGATCCAGACTACAACTAAAATTGTTTCAGATGTGACAAAAAATGTGCATTTGGTGACAATCGACAGAACTTTATTTGCACCCATATGCAGTTTGGTCAGATATCAACTTGTTGATAGCCATTGTTTTTTGAACACAACAACAAACACAGCAAAAGTCCAATAAAAGAACAAATTACTCTTGTGATCTGCTTACTTTTAATGAGTGAAAAAGATTAATGAACCATCCTCAAATTTGTTCTTGAGTAAACGGTTTTAAGTAGTGCTTATGATAAAATCCAAAGTATCTTATTTGCAATGAACCAGTGTACTTTAGTTTCTTGACTAATTTGCCTGTAAGGGAAACTTTCTTTGAGTGGTATGTTTGAAACCATTATCAACCCAACATTTTATGTTCTTAGCCATCACTCTTATGAACCACTAAACTCTCGTATCAGTGGAAGTTTTGACTGCTTCCGTGCTGTGATTTCATTAAGCTTGTTTATTCAGTTTCTCCCTTGATGCAATTGCACAAGCCGACACCGACCAAGCCAAGCTATTAATGGGCCACAAATGGCGCTCCAACAAATAACGTTCATTATCAGATCCAATCATTAAGATGTTTTTCCCCATTTCATTTGTTCAGGCTCTGTGAGTAAACACTAGCAAGGCAACGTCGAGTCGTGATTCTCAGCTCAGTGGCTAAAGGCACAGATTAGTAACGGAGAATGATGAAATCAGCCAATGAGAAGACATGATATCTTTCTCCCAACATGCGGGGCTACAGGGGAGCGATGCATTGGAGGGGAATGACCCTCATTTCATCCTGTTCAACGATTGGCTACCCAAAGAGATGAGAATGACGACAACTACAAACTCTGGCCTGTAGGAGTGTGTTGGCTGTGCTAATTAGTGTATTTCTGCTGGTGAGGCATTGCCATGAAATGTACTGGAAAAGAGACTTTGGTTCGATATAGTGTTTTTCTGATGTTCGATGCAATGTACATGTACTCTTGGCATTCGGACCCTTTTCTTTCTTCAGAGCTGTTTATTTTCATATAGTGAAAGTAAATTATCATTTATACTGCCATGTAGGGCTGCATGATAAATTGCATTTTAATCATGATCACGATTTCTGCTTCACTTGGTTAATTAAACACTGTAAAAAAAAATCTGTAGTTTTTACAAAATAATTTTGGCAGCTGTGGTTGCCAGAATAATTTTGTAAAAAATACAGAAAAACTGTAAACACATTTACAGCCAAAAACTGTAAATTTTACAGTATAAAACTGTAATTTACAAACTGTAAAATTAACAGCATTTTACTGTAAAATTACATGAAATGTCTGGTTAGATATTTTACAGTTTTTCCCTGTATATAGTACGGGAACTTACTGTTAACCTATTAACAGTTTTTTTCCGTAGCGTTTTTACTAAATTTTACAGTTAAAATTACACTTATTTTTTACAGTAATAATCTGTGATATTTGCCCGCTGGTTATTTGTCCTGAAAATATTTTATTTCCATTTCACATTTGCATTATCTTGCATTGGCAACAAGCCTTCACAAGATTTCAAGCATGCAGTTGCCAGAGGTCAAGAGTTTGATTTTTCAATCAGAGCTTTTATCTTGAATGAATACATTTTCTGCATAATGTTTTACATAAACGTCCCAACCTGGAAACCACACAAGCCTTCTCTGCACTGAGAAAAAGCGCTGATAATCTGGAAATACCAGCAAACGTGTACTCTAATTGGAGTTTAGCAGTCTCCATTGAGATACTGACATCCCTGGAGACTCCACTGGTCCCTGATGTCCCTACCTGTTGTCCAGGTGTGATGGGCCTCCGAGCTCCCCACCAGCCCGTTCCACCAGCACCAGGCTTTGTGAAGAGAGAGTCGCTTCGCTTAAATGTGATGACACTGCTAAAAGAAGTGTCAGAGAGTGACAGCACTGCCACTCAGTCTGTCACCAAGTTGTCATGTTTCCCTGATGTCTCCCTTGTTATTATTTTCATCTGCGCCATATAAAGCTTCAGAAAGAGAGCCGGTCGGCACAATAAGCTTAACTGAGGGAAGCAATAACTCCATGGATCTCTCATCAAATCAGCCCTGACTGACTTGGAGCAATCAGCAATTGAAATCAGGGTCGAGGAGGGCGGACGAAAAGAGCTGAATTGACAAAATGTGAAATGTCATAACGCACAATAATAAAGGAATCAATGAGATGTTAGGCCCCCGACTCACGGTTGGAATATAAAAGAGGGCGTTCAGAAAGGTGTCAGCGTTTAGATGGGTTTTTAGCGATAACACATCTTTGGGAAAGTTGCATAGACATTTAAGGTTGCTTCTGTATTTTAAACTTAGTTCTGTGTAACTCTGTTGCCGAGGTTGGATTGAGGGTTACATTTTACTCATTTTGCCTGATCGATCATCATTAGCGAATACACTGGTTTAAAGGGATAGTTCACCCAAAAATGAAATTTCTGTTATCATTTACTCACCCTCAAGTTGTTCCAAACCTGTAACAGTTTCTTTCTTCTGTTGAACACAAAAGAAGAAAACAGTTGATGAAAGCCATTGACTTCCATAGTATTTTTTTTTCTGTCAATCCATGGCTACCATCAACTGGTTACCAACATTCTTCAAAATATCTTCTTTTGTGTTCAACAGAAGAAAGAATCTCATAGAAGTTTGATACAACTTGAGGGTGAGTAAATGATGACAGAATTTTCATTTTTGGCTGAACTATCCCTTTAAGAGTATATGAGTGTTGCATGTTAATCTTGCGAGATTTTCACATAACGATAGTTGGCATCTATACTTGGTAGTAGTGAATGGTGTGCTGCTGTCGCAAGACGTATTTATTGATTCCATGTGACAAATATCTTTGACTCTACATTCAGTAATGGCCATGAGAGGCTCAAATCCATCTCTTTCCCTTTTCTTTCTCTCTCTACATCATTTTTTTCTCTTCCCCCTCCTTCTGTTTTCTTTCTTTTGTTTTTAGCTAAAAAAATAAGCTGAGTGTGACCTATTTTTCGTCCGTGCGGGATCTCTGCACTCTATGTGCCAGTTGTATTTGCATCTCACTGCAAGCCTCACCAAACCTGCTATTTTTTCGCTCACCTCTGCCTGCCTTGTTTACACACAGATTTTCTAGCCAGTTTGTCTAGTTTCTTGGAATGCCTGTTCGTGTTTATGTGACTTGTCGAATTTGTAAAGTTTGTACCTAACTTTGTAGGTTGAAGCCACCATCCCATATTTGCACTTTTATGTGACTTTATTTATTATAATTAAATGACATTTCTGACCCTGGACCATAAAACCAGTCATAAGTAGCACGGGTATATTTGTAGCAATAGCCATTGCATGGGTCATAATTTAAGATTTTTCTTTTATGCAAAAAATCATTAGGATATAAAGTAAAGATCATGATCCATGAAGATATTTTGTAAATTTCCTACTGTAAATATATCAAAACTTAATTTTTAATTAGTAATATGCATTGCTAAGGACTTAATTTGGTCAACTTTAAAGGCGATTTTCTCAATATTTTGATTTTTGATTTTTTCACCCTCAGATTCCAGAATTTTAAATAGTTGAATCTCTGTCAAATATTGTCCTATCCTAACAAACCATACATCAATGGAAAGCTTATTTATTCGGCTTTCAGATGATGTATAAATCTCAATTTCAGAAAATTGACCCTTATGACTGGTTTTGTGGTCCAGGGTCACATTTAATCAAATTATAATTTAATATATGTATTCAAATACATAAATTAATTTATTTCATGTTATAATAAATATATATTTTATATATAATTATATTATGTATATTTTTACCTTTACCTGTAAATGTAATACAGACCTTTTTTGAATCATCTGTGTCCTTTAGCAAGTAAAAGTTATTGACAGAGTAGTGCAGATATAGACATCAGCACCTCTCCAGGCTGGATTTAACCACAACCTCACCTATGTGTGGCAGCGATTTAACCTTTGCTTGACTCTATTGGCATAAAGCTGGCAGGTATAGATCACCTCTGCTGTCCTCAGTTTTAAATATGCTTTACCACACTGATACGGCGATGCTTGTCCTTCAGCTTACTTTATGTGGAACGAATTGAGCTGAAAGCCATGGAGGCCTGAGCAAAACCTCCCAGCGATTGGACAGGTAAAGCTTATCTAAACGCATGAGCACTCCAGGACATAATTAAATACCTCTTCTCATCTGTCTCTCTCTCTTGCGTGCTTACACTCACACGCAGATTATTACAAGAAGTGCAATTATTGAGCTCTCAGAGAGATGGTTGGATTCTGCCGTTGTCGGTCCATCCTTAGTTTGTAGATACTTTGCACTGTTCAATGACAGAAACATGTGTAAATATCATGTATTTTTTAAAAAAAATGCCAGTTAAACTAGTCTAAATCATAAAGATGGTTGGTTTCTATTGGTCTGGTTGGTCTGGTTTGAAATCAGCAAAGCTGATTTAAACTGATTTTTTAAAGGAAAATGATCTTGGTTGGTTTGGCTATTCTGTTTTGCTGGTTTGACACACTTCAGACTGGAAAACCTGCTAAACCAGCTTAGACCAGTAAAGCACTGTAGGCTGGTTTAAGCTTCTATTTTTCAACTGCAAATTTAACAAAAATCCAAATAAAATAACTAGTAGGAGATATGGTGCAGCTGTTAACGCACATAGTCTTGGCATATTGAGCTACGGTGCTCATTAGGGTGACAGGTTTGAGTTCAGCTTGCAACATGTACCACTTTCATATCACTGGTTAGGCTGGTCTGCTTCGCTGGTATTAGAGACCAGCTGTCTAACTAGCTTAACCAGCGTAAGCCAACTGGGACCAGCAAACCACCATGGCTTGTTTACGTTGGCATATTTATTCATTTATTTTTCAGCAAGGCTAATAATTTCCAGGTGCTCTGTATCTGTCAAATTAATACAGAAAAGCCCATGAAAAAAATGTCAACCTAAAACACTATAAAGCCCTTTTTTCAAGTTGCTTTGTGCTGAAGTGGAAGTTTCTACCTGGTAGTGTGAAATATGTGTGTGAAATATTTCATTAGAAAAAAAAATTAAGAAACAGAACTGGTTTAAAATTACATCCTCCGCAGCAGTTTTATATAACAGTTATGAGCGATTTTGCTGTCAATCTGTTAAAGTTAGGTTGTAAAGCTTGTAGGGAACATTCACAGATCAAAATGTTAATGGTGAAATAATAACAGCATATTCAACTCTATAAAATAAAATAGAGTTGATAAAATCTGCAATAAAATCTGCATCTGCAAAAAAGTCTCAGCTGAATCGATCTTAAACAGAGGGAATTACACTTTATTAAATAAAAAGCTGAATTGTTCTTGAAAAGAGACTTTCAAACTGTTCTTAAATACTGTGCAAAGCCTTATATTGGATTCTAACGTTTGTTATTTTCTCTTCCTTTCCATGCCGTCTGGATTCTCTGATGGGGCTTGGTGTAATACAACTTCACAGGTAATACAACTTCATATAATCCTTTTTGAAGTGTTGCATTCATGTTCTTAGATGCTGTAAGAGAAGCCTGATACGCTTTAAAGTGGGTCTGATTTCATTACAGAATATCAAATGTCATTTTATTTAGACTTTGATGTACTTTAGACTTGTCTCCATCATCGATATGGTGTCTAAGAGCTGTCGTCTATAGTCATACTAAGTATCTTAATGCATTTCTTTAGCTTATCTGGTTTGTAGACATGAATATTAGCGAAATGAAATTCTTACAAGGTTTAATAAAGTTTAAAACATGCTGTACGTTAAAGAAGTCCCCACTGCAATCTCGCTTATCTTGTATTTAAGATTTAATGCGTGCCAGATTGTGTTAGCATCGAAGAGCCCTATGTGTCCGTCTGAGGTGTTAATGTTCGGAGAGAGCTTGCGTGATGTCTTCTGGGTGTTTTTTTTTTTTTTTTTTTTTTATGTATTAAGTTTATTTCAGTTTTAGTTACTTCATTAAAATTAAAGTAAAATGAGAAATGATGCCTTGGCAATTAGCTGAAATAAAATAAGTGTTTTTTTTTCAGTTAATGTTGATTTTATTTCAAATAATGACGTTTTTTAATGGTTTTCAGTTTTAGTTCATTATAATAACCCTGATCTATCAAGGAGAATAATCTTTGGACTGAACTTATTTACTCATCAAGATGAATAAAGCAATGCGTCTTCATGCTATCTGGCTTTGATTGATAATTAAAATAAATCATCAAATGACAGAAACATGTGTAAATATCATGTATTTTTAAAAAAAATGCCAGTTAAACTAGTCTAAATCATAAAGATGGTTGGTTTCTATTGGTCTGGTTGGTCTGGTTTGAAATCAGCAAAGCTGATTTAAACTGATTTTTTAAAGGAAAATGATCTTGGTTGGTTTGGCTATTCTGTTTTGCTGGTTTGACACACTTCAGACTGGAAAACCTGCTAAACCAGCTTAGACCAGTAAAGCACTGTAGGCTGGTTTAAGCTTCTATTTTTCAACTGCAAATTTAACAAAAATCCAAATAAAATAACTAGTAGGAGATATGGTGCAGCTGTTAACGCACATAGTCTTGGCATATTGAGCTACGGTGCTCATTAGGGTGACAGGTTTGAGTTCAGCTTGCAACATGTACCACTTTCATATCACTGGTTAGGCTGGTCTGCTTCGCTGGTATTAGAGACCAGCTGTCTAACTAGCTTAACCAGCGTAAGCCAACTGGGACCAGCAAACCACCATGGCTTGTTTACGTTGGCATATTTATTCATTTATTTTTCAGCAAGGCTAATAATTTCCAGGTGCTCTGTATCTGTCAAATTAATACAGAAAAGCCCATGAAAAAAATGTCAACCTAAAACACTATAAAGCCCTTTTTTCAAGTTGCTTTGTGCTGAAGTGGAAGTTTCTACCTGGTAGTGTGAAATATGTGTGTGAAATATTTCATTAGAAAAAAAAATTAAGAAACAGAACTGGTTTAAAATTACATCCTCCGCAGCAGTTTTATATAACAGTTATGAGCGATTTTGCTGTCAATCTGTTAAAGTTAGGTTGTAAAGCTTGTAGGGAACATTCACAGATCAAAATGTTAATGGTGAAATAATAACAGCATATTCAACTCTATAAAATAAAATAGAGTTGATAAAATCTGCAATAAAATCTGCATCTGCAAAAAAGTCTCAGCTGAATCGATCTTAAACAGAGGGAATTACACTTTATTAAATAAAAAGCTGAATTGTTCTTGAAAAGAGACTTTCAAACTGTTCTTAAATACTGTGCAAAGCCTTATATTGGATTCTAACGTTTGTTATTTTCTCTTCCTTTCCATGCCGTCTGGATTCTCTGATGGGGCTTGGTGTAATACAACTTCACAGGTAATACAACTTCATATAATCCTTTTTGAAGTGTTGCATTCATGTTCTTAGATGCTGTAAGAGAAGCCTGATACGCTTTAAAGTGGGTCTGATTTCATTACAGAATATCAAATGTCATTTTATTTAGACTTTGATGTACTTTAGACTTGTCTCCATCATCGATATGGTGTCTAAGAGCTGTCGTCTATAGTCATACTAAGTATCTTAATGCATTTCTTTAGCTTATCTGGTTTGTAGACATGAATATTAGCGAAATGAAATTCTTACAAGGTTTAATAAAGTTTAAAACATGCTGTACGTTAAAGAAGTCCCCACTGCAATCTCGCTTATCTTGTATTTAAGATTTAATGCGTGCCAGATTGTGTTAGCATCGAAGAGCCCTATGTGTCCGTCTGAGGTGTTAATGTTCGGAGAGAGCTTGCGTGATGTCTTCTGGGTGTTTTTTTTTTTTTTTTTTTGGAAGGGGGGAGGGTTATTTCAGTTTTAGTTACTTCATTAAAATTAAAGTAAAATGAGAAATGATGCCTTGGCAATTAGCTGAAATAAAATAAGTGTTTTTTTTTCAGTTAATGTTGATTTTATTTCAAATAATGACGTTTTTTAATGGTTTTCAGTTTTAGTTCATTATAATAGGAGGCAGGAGCAATCTATTTTAAATGTCACGTGTATACAAACATCAGATTGACACTCATTCAGAATCATAAATGTCTGCTGAATGTCATTTTATTAATCAACAGGGGACTCTAAGGCTGTACGATTTGGTGGAAAAATCAAACTGCGATGTTTTGTTCTGTTTTGTTTTTGGATAAAACAAACAAAAAAAAAGAACTCCAGATTAGATGTGCTTGCTTTTAGGACTGCTAAATAAATAAGTAATAAATAAGAAGTAAATAAATGTTAGTATGACTCTATTTCTTGGAACACAAAAGGAAATGTTTTGAAAAATGTTCACGCTGCTCTTTTCTGAAATTTGATTTTTTTTTTTTTTTACTGGCAATAAAAGTAAATGTATGAGGTTGTAAAGGATAAAAATAGTTTGGAGATTTGAAGATTTGGAAAGTATCTGGAACTGTTCATAGTTATAGTGATGGCCTGAGCTGACTTCATACATCCACTAAGCCAGAAGCAAAAGTCCAGGAAAAACAAACAAAAATAACTCATTTAGATCATAAGACATGCTTCTTCATCTTGCCATGCACTGTAGTGGAAATTTCTAGCTGGCATTGCAAATGATTTCTTTCATATTCATCATTCCTGTGAAGAGTGAGGCTAGTTCTGAAAAAATAGCTCTAGAATCATTTGCTGGCAGATGCTACTTGGTTTGATTTAGTTTCACATGTGTTAAATTCATACATTTTTAAGTGTGGCTTAAGTATCCAGATCCTTTTCAGAGCATCTATATATGAATCTCCAGTATTCAAGCTGCTTTTTCAGATGTTTGTAAACAAACAAGATGCTTAAAATAGAATGCAATGCAATCCAGATCAAACACTTTTTCACCAGCGTCTCGCTAACGTTTGTGTGCTTACTGGAGAGCAAAACACGAGAGGAAGACACATGCTATTCATTTCCATCTCTTGCTCCATATGAAATAGTGCCATTAGAATGCTAGAACCTCTCTGTGCTCAGAATTATAGATCAGATCACGTCCTGAAGCTCCCTCATACCACGACCCTCGCTGACCTGCCGCCTCTGGCCTGATGAGAGTCCTTGAGTGGGCTGAGGATGAAGGTCACCACCCTCCTCCTCTTCTTTTCTTCTTCATGGCAAAGTAAACTTTTGGGCCTTTAGAAAAGGGCTTCAGATTGCAGTTAGCTGGAGGTGGCTGCTCCTGAGTAATGGAGAAGAACGGAGCTGAGTTACTCTAGATTTATGTTGAGTAATGTGCTTTTATTAGATTATATATACAGGATTCTATTTCAGTTTTGGATTGTAATGGTATCAGTTCTCTTTCAAACCTTTTGAGATGCCTTGTTATCTGCTTCTACCTACCTTCTAACTGTCATTGAACCTCATAAGTGACTTTGGAACGCACTTCATAGCCTTCGTCATGACTTATAATTGAGGATAAAAATAGCTTGACTTTAACATGTTGAAAAGCTAACAGTGTGATAGTCATCAAAATGCATAGCATGCATAAATATTAGGTGAAATAGTTCATGTTGATTTTTGAATGTACACTACTGTTCAAAATTTTGGACATGCAGTCCATTTTTAAAGAGAATTGTTGCTTTTAACCCCTTCAGACCCTGCGTCCATTGAAATGGACATCACATGATTTTTTGTTTAAACCAATAAAATTATGTGTTTTTTTATCATATTACATTAAAATACATTTTATGCAATGCTGATTAATTATCAATGTTGGAAACCTGTGACTCAGGATTCTTTCATGAATAAAAAGTTAAAAAAGAACAGCATTTGTTTAAAATGAAACTTTTGTAACAATATACACTACCGTTCAAAAGCTTGAGGTCAGTATTTCTTTTAATTTTTTTTAAAGAAATTAGTTTTTATTCAGCAAGGATTTGTTAAATTAATAGAAACAGAATGGACATCACATGATTTTTTGTTTAAACCAATAAAATTATGTGTTTTTTTATCATATGAGCAATGCCTGATCACTGATTGGTCCCTGATCAACCAATTACAATGAAGATATGACTCCTAACTTAAACTGGTTGAGCTACAGATAATTCAGGTCTGAAGGGGTTCATCAGCAAGGATGCATTAAATTGATCAAAAGTGACATTAAGGACATTTATTATTGTACAAAAGATTTCGGTCACACGTTATTTTAAGGTCCAATTCTCGCTATTACTGAATGAACAGCCAATATGTTAATAATAGGCATGCTAATAAGTAACTAGTTAAAAGTGAGAATTGGTCAGGGACGTGCAGAGAGTTCCTCAGGGGCAGGGGCTCAAATGTAAAATAGGGGCAATGTA